>NW_006994758.1:153851-188087 GCF_000164805.1 Carlito syrichta
CACTGCACTCCAGTCTGGGTGACAGAGTGAGACTCCAACTCAAAAAATAAATAAATAAGTTAAAAATTTCCGCTAAGTAAAAATCTAGTCAATTATGAAAAAAAAACAAACATTTTTGTTTCACAAAAACCAGAAGCTTATAGGTATCAGTAGAGGGAAAAATATCATTATGAAAACCTGCAGCATGGGAGGGAAGGGAGGGCTAACCAGTGGGGCTCTTTCCAATGCAGCAGACTTGGCCCAATGTGGAAGGATGATGCTGAGAGTTCCTCATCTTCTCCTCACTGTCTCCCTGGTGGTTGATGCCTCAATTCCAGAGGTGGGTTTCAGTGAACTGTTTCATTCGAGGCTGGAAGTGGACAATGCGCAGGTGACCTCAGCAGAGTGTCGGGATCCTGCTGGGGTCCCCCAAATGTGGCAGTGACAAGTGTTTAAAGGCAGATGTCACTGGCCATGTTTGTAGTTGTATTCGAGTGTGGACATTGGCTAGAGATGCAGCGGTCAATATTTTTAGTCAAGAGGTAAAGAGCAGAGAGAGACAGAAGAGGACGGAGTACAGGAGGGAGAGGAAAGTCTGAGGGGCTGTGAGAGGGAAAGAAGAGATGGAGAGGAAGAGGTCGAGTCAGAAAGAGATCAGCAGATGAAAGACAGAGACAGAGTGGACCACTTGGTTAGATGGGGATGGAGGGTCTCTTGCCCAAGGAACACCCAAATCACATGTGAAACTGGAGGGGAATCAGTGAGACTAAGTCAGGGATCTGACTACCCTAGCCTCTCTCTGGAGGATCCTTTGCCCAACCATCTGTCCCACTGAGTCCCCACTGTCCTTCCTCCAGGACAAATCCACATGTCTAGTGGAATCTGTGGAGAGTATTTCCAAGCAAAAAGGTCAGGAACCACAGGCGGTTGCTTTCCTCCCACTGGACAGTACTGGGGAGGACTGGGGAGGGGCTAAGAGAAGCAGAGAAACTGCCCTCTCTACCCAAGAGCAGCTGAGGTATACTCAGGGCAGCAGAGAGGGACCCACACATTTGAGACTGGGCTGCAGAAAGTGTCCCCTCCCTGTGCTGTCTGTGCCCCAGCAGATTTTTTCCAAAATGACCTCCAGGTATCCAGGATATGGCAACTGTACCAGCAGGCTCAAGGACCTCAGGGGAGGACTCTATGTCCCAGGTTTATCAGCAGGTGGCCTGAGTTACTTTGCTTTGCAGTCCTGCAGACTGAAAGGAATTAGCTCCAGAGGCCAGGGGCCAACTGGGGCTGTGGGAACTTCTGGGCCAGAGGAAGAATAACGCTTGATGAATTATTCAGGATTTGATGAGCAGTGGCATCTGGATTTTGCTACCAGGAGGCAGAGCGAATCTCAACATCCACCTGGAAGGACTACTGAGCCTGGGGGCCGGTGTTGCTCTTCAAGGATTCTATGCTCAGTGGTCGAGATGGCTTGGGCTGCCGTCATAAGAACCCAGATTACATAGCCCCATTTACATATCAATTCTGCTAGAAGGTTCAGGCCACGGGACTGGGCCAGTACCTGGACGTTAAGTCCCCAGGTGCTAGGAAGTTGCTGCTGTGAAGAAAGGAAGGGCAAGGTCACTGCAAGTAGATAGTGTTTCGGTCATGGGTGCTCATGAATTAGGGCCTTCACTCAGCTCACCCTGCCCATCCTTCAGGGGCTCAGCTGAAAAGCTCTTCACCTCCACTCCCATTCCTCCAGTTTCTGGACTATCAGCACTTTGGGAGACCAAGGCTGGAGGATTGCTTGAGCCTAGGAGTTTGAGACCAGCCTAGGCAATATAGCAAGACCGCATCTCTACAAAATATCAAAAAAAAAAAAATTAGCTGGATTTGGTGGCGCAGGCCCATAGTCCCAGCTACTCTGGAGGCTGAGGTGGGAGGATTGCCAGAGTCCAGGAGGTTAAGGCTGTGGTGAGCCGTGATCGTGCCACTGCACTACAGCCTGGGCGACAGAGTGAGACCCCAAATCAAAAAATAATAATAAAATAATAAAATAAAATGGAGGATCTGATTCCCCACCATGAATTTATCCTAGCTTGATCAGCCTAATAGCATCAGAAACACATCTGTAATCTGGCAATGTCAAGTTTATTGACCCTTTGTAATGAGGGAAGTTGCACACCAGAAAGATCACGGGATGTCTCACCAAACAAAGAAAAGGATAGAGTCATTACAGGATTTGAGGGAAGGATGAAATTTATGTGAAATTTAAATGAACTCTGCCACGTCTGCCCTCACAATGTTGTCTGCCAAGTATATTTATTGAAAGGAGCACATCTGTGTATGTATCTACTTCTTGTTTTGTTTTGTTTTGTTTTGTTTTGTTTTTGAGTTGGAGTCTCACTCTGTCACCCAGACTGGAGTGCAGTGACCACTCCTGGCCACTGCAACCTCGACCTGCTGGGCTCCAGCGATCCTTCCACCTCAGCCTTCCAAGTAGCCGGAACTACAGGTGGACGCTACCACACCCAGCTAATTTTTTTTTTTTTGATTTATTGTAGAGATGAGTTCTCGCCAAGTTGCCCAGGCGGGTCTCGAACCCGCGGGCTCAGGCAATCCACTCACCTCAGCCTCCCAAAGCGCAGGATTACAGGCTGAGCCACTGAGTCCAGCTGTGTATCTACTTCTAAAGCAGTTTCTCAACCTCAACACTATCAACATTTGATGCTGGATAATTCTTTGTTATAGAGGGCTGTCTTGTGTATTGTTGAATGTTTAGTAGCATCCCTGACCTCTACTCAGTAGATGCCAGTGGTCTCCCCATCTCCACTACACCAATCAAAAATTTCTTGGACACTGCCAAATGTCCCTTGGGAAGCAAGATCACTCCTGGTTGAAAACTAGGTCTCTAACATTTTGTTGATATTGGTAGTGAATACGAAGTAAAAGGTTTTGTGGAATGGCTTCTGATTTCACTTTTTTATGCTATATTTTGGGGGAGGGGGAAGTCTTAAATGAAGGGCACATTAAAATGACAAATCTGGTTAGAGGCAAGCTCTCTGTTAAAATAAGAAATAATGTCAAAGATGACTTGGTCATCTACGTGGGAAATCAGGTGGGATTTATTTAAAAGCTACTAGATCTAATAAGTGAGTTTAGCAAGGTTGCAGGAGATAAGATTGATATATAAAAACCAATGTACGCCAGGCATGGTGGCTCAAGTCTGTAATCCCAGCACTTTGGGAGGCCGAGGTAAGAGGATTGCCTGAGCTCAGGGGTTCAAGATCAGCCTGGGCAACTTGGTGAGACCTCGTCTCTACAATAAATCAAAACAATAAGCTGGGTGTGGTGGCGCACACCTGTAGTTCCAGCTATTTGGAAGGCTGAGAAGGAAGGATCACTTGAGCCCAGCAAGTCGAGACTACAGTGGCTGTCAGTGTGCCACTGCACTCCAGCCTGGGTGACAGAGTGAGACTCCAACTCAAAAAAACAAACAAACAAAAAGACCCCAACATATTTCTATATACTGGCAACAAATACTCAGAAATCAAAATTTAAAAACCAATACCATTTACAATACTATCAAAAATACACAATGCTTAAGGGTACATTTGACAAAGGATATGAAAGACCTGTACATTGAAAGCTACAAAATTGCTGAAACTAAATAAGATCTAAATGAATGGATGAGGTAATGGATATGAAATATCTCGTTCATAGGATGGAAAAGTCAATCTTGCTAAGATGCCAATTCTTCCCAAATTTAATCTATATATTTAAGAAAAATATCAATAATCTAGCAAAATTTTCAGTAAAAACTGACCATCTGATTCTAAAATTCATATGGAATTTTAGAAAATAACCCAATAAAAATGGGCCAAAGATTTGAGCAGAAGGTATACAGATGACAAATAAACACATGAAACTGTGCTCGGCATAATTGTCACTAGGGAAATATAAATTCAAAACATAATGATATATTACTACACACTTATTAGAGTGGCTATAATTAAAATGACCAACCATAGCAAGTGTTGGCATAGCTGTGGAGAAGCTGGAACTCTCAGACACTGCCTTTAGGAATGTAAAATGGTACACTTTGGCTTTTAAACCACTTTGGAAAACAGTTTGACAATTTCTTTAAAATCTAACCATGCACTTATCATATGATCCAGCTATTTCACACCTGGATTTTTACCCAGGAGAGGAAAAAAAAAAAAAAAAAAAATATATATATATATATATATATATATATATATATATATATGTCTATACAAATACTTGAACAAAAATTTGCATGGCAATTTTATTTGTAATAGCCAAAAAACTGGACACAGCCCAAATGTCCATCGGGTGAATTAGCAAACAAACTGGGGTATATTTATACAACATAACAACATAGATGAATCTCAAAATAATTACACTGAGTAAAGAAAGTCAGACAAATAAATGTACACACTATATAATTCTATGTATATAAATCTTTATAAAATGCAAACTAACCTTTAGAGAGAGAGCAGATCAGTGGCTGCTTGGAGATGGAAGGTCAGGGGTGTGTGAGAGGGAGTGATGGATATGTTTACTACCTTGATCGTGAGGAAATATTTACCTATAGATCTATATCTATCTCAGTTGCATACTTATAGTATGTACAGTTTATTGTATGTCAATTATAACTCAATAAAGCTGTTTTTAAAGCCTGTCATAAGTAACAACAGAGTCTCTCAAGTGATGGTCTATGGTGCCAGAAATACATACAAGAAAGTCTAAATTATTGAAGCATAAACTAGCAGATATATTTTTCTGCTGTCATGCTGAACAGAAGTGGTTCATCTTGAGGAAAATAACACCATCTCTCACATCCTGGGTTTTCCCACTCTTCTAAAGTGACATAGTTGTGATTTGTGCAAAATTCCATCTTTATGTTATACTTCAATATAAAGTTTGCTTCTTTTAAAAAGAGAACTGGAAATACACTATGGAGCAAAAGAATTTGGGGCTCAATGAGCAATATTCCTGGGGAACCATAGGGAACTCCCAGAGCCACATAATGCTGGCCTTTTCATCCATTCATCCTAGGCTCAGAAGGATCACAGCATCCTGGGTCTTACAGCAGCCTCTGCCCTAATACGGGGATCTGTCACCACCACCAATGCAGAGGGTGCCTTCTGTTAACTTTGTAGAAAAGTGCTATGCACAGAGACCTCCATCATTCTGGTTTCCCACGCCACAGTCTGCATCCCTGACAGCCAGCAAGTCCCTCCATACACATGACCACAGACTTTCCTGCTTACAGACGTGTCCTTGTCATTTACACATGCTCTCCGCAGGCACTGGGATTTAGAGTCTCCTCCTATGGTGGACAGTAGTAGTGTTGCAGTGAAGGATCAGCCAGAAATGGTCTTCAGTCCTTCCTCTTCTATTTGTTGACCTTGACTTGGACAAATCCTGGCCTCTGAGTCTACAGAGGGTGCCAAAAAATGTATGCACATTTTAAGAAAGGAAAAAGGCTGTATTAAAATTGTAATACTCAATATATACCAATAACAAGAGATGAATACCCAGAGTGGTTACCATCAGTGTCCAGACACTTCTGATTATGGCAAACTAAAAGTAATATGTAGACAACGTCTCTTTAAAATGTGTACACATTTCGCACCCCTGGTATATCTGGCATAGGGCTATAGACCATCTATATCACATGATCCTAGGAAGTATGTTTTAAGATTCCTTGTGAACCTGGAGTAGAGTAGTCACAGAGTAAATGCATGGTATTGTTATAAACATGTTTATGGTTTAATAACAACAGCTAATGCTCGGTGATCACTCACAATGTGCAAGTACAAGTTACAACAGCCCTATGGGAGAGGTGCAAGCATAACAGAGGAGGAGCTCTAGAGAGCCTGGGAAACTGAGTGACTTGCCCAGGGACATAGGGTGTTGAGGCTGAGAAATGAACTCAGGTCTGTCTGACTACAGAGACTGCATCCCTCCCAATAGGCTGTACTCCCTCCCACTCCATGTGACCTTAAAGGGCTCCAGTCACTCCTTCCCAAATCCAGTGACCCCAAAACTTCAGAACAAGGATTCTGACTTACTCCTTGTAGTGGGCTATATAATGACCCCCACAGATATTAGGATGTAATTCCCCTGTTACCTTATTTGTAAAAATGGGTCTTTGCAGATGTGATTAAGTTTAGGATACTGAGATGGAGAGATTATACTGGATTATCTAGGCGGGCCTTAAATGTAATCACAGGTAAAAGGCAAAGGGAGATTTGAAGAGAAAACAATGTGAAGATGAAGAACAGAGAGATTTGAGGATGCCAGACTTTGAGACTGGAGTGATGCCGTCAGAGGCAAGGAATGCCAACAGTCACCAAAAGCTTGAAATGGCAAGGAAAAGATTCTCCCTAGAGCCTGTGGAGGAAGCATAGCCCTCTGACACCTTGATTTCAGCCCAATAATACTGACTTTAGACTGCTGGCCTCCAAAACTGAGAGAATACGTTTCTGTTGTTTTATGCCACCAAGTTTGTGGTGATTTGTTACAGCAGCTACAGGAAGTGAATACTGATTTTGGTACCTAGAGATGGAGTGCTACTGTAAAAAATACCTAAAAATGTGGAATTGGCTTTGGAATTAGATAATGGTTAGAGGTCAGAAGAATGTTGAAGAACTTGATAGAAAAAGCCTAGATTTACTTGAACAGACCATTGGGAGAAATGTGAACATTGAAGGCAGTTCTGGTGAGGGCTCAAAAGGAAGTGGGAAGCATGGGAGAGAAAACCTATATCATCTTAGAGAATAAATACATCATTATAGGCAGAATATTGGTAGAAATAGAAACATCAAAGGTGCTGCTGGTGAGGACTCAGAAGGAAGGGAGGAATATGTCATCAGAAACTGGAGCAAAGGCAAATCTTGTTATTCACTGGTAGAAAACTTAGCTAGCGAAATCATGTCCTACAGTCAGGTGGAAAGCAGAAACTCCAAGTAGTGGTTGGTGTTCATCTAAAAACAAAATTTTTTTTTAAAAAAATTGCAAGTAATGAACATAGAGATTTACCTAAAGAGATTTACAAGCAAAGTGTTAAAGATGTGGCCTGATTTCATCTTGCTGCCTATAGTAAAATGTGAGAGAAAAGAGATAAATTGAAGAAAGAACTGTTAAGCAAAAAGGATCCAGGATTTGGTGACTTAGGTAATTCTCAGCCCATCAAGATTGCCAAAGACACTAAAATTAGGAGAGTCACTGTCAGATCGCAGCCATAGCCAGTAATAGAAATGAGATTATCCGGGAAAGATATGTAAAGGGCCCTCTGGTCTAATAGTGTGAATCCCCATGACATACATTCTGAGAACAGAGCCATGGGCCCAGAGACTAGAGCCTTAAACCACAGAGGCTTATTCCCAGGCCTTGAAACCAAATGGAATTTGTCCTGCTGGGTTTCAACATGCTTGGAACCAGTGATTCCTTCCTTTCTTCCATTGTGTCCCATTTGAAATGGAGATACCTATAACTCTTATCCTATTCCTGTCCCACCACTGTATTTTGGGAACAGATAACTTGCTTTCTAGCGTCACAAGTCCAGGGATGAGGAATTTTGCCCCAGGATGTTTCATAACCAGTCTTATCCATACTTGTTTCAGATGATGAAATTTGGTACTTTTGAGCTGATAATATTTAGATGAGATTTTGGACTTCAGTTGAAGCTGCATGGCTTGAGACATTTGAAGCTTGGGGGATGGAGTGAATGTATTTTGCATGTGGGATGGATGTGAATCTTTGGGGGACCAGAGGGCAGACTGTGGTAGGCTGAATAATGCCCCTTCAAAAGATAGCCACATCATAACCCCTGGAAATTGTGAATGTTTCTGACAACAAAAAGTAATGATGTTAAAGATCTTGAGATGGGGAGAACATCCTGAATTATCTGATCAGGACCTAAAAGTAATCATAAGTGTCCTTATCAGATTGAGGCAGAGAAAGATTTGGCACAGACAGAAAAGAAGAAGTCCATGTGACTGCATGGTTTGAATGTTCCCATCAAAACTCATGTGTAAATTTAATTGCCATTGTAACAGTGTTGAAAAGAGGGACCTTCAAGAGGTGATTAGGTCATGAGGGCTCCACCCTCAGACTAACACAAAAAATTGATACCAAGGAGTGGGGTTGTTGCTACAACAAATACCTCAAAATGTGGAAGCAGCTTTGGAACTGGGTAACGGATAGAGACGGAAAGAATTTGGAGGAGCAGCCTAGAAAAACACTCTATCGCTGTGAATGCAGCATTAAAGGTAATTCTGGTGAGAGCTCAGAAGAAGACCCCAGAACTGGGCAGATCCTGAATCTTCTTAGAGATGACCTAAGTGGTTGTGAAGAGAATGTTAGTAGAAACATGGACAGAAAAGGTCTCAGAAGAAAATGAAGAACAAGGTAATGGAAACTGAAGTAAAGGCTATCCTTGTTCTAAAGTAACAAGACCTTGGCTGAATTGTGTCCATGCTTGAGGGTTTTATGGAATGTAAAACTTAAGAATGATGAACTTTATGGCTGCATAATATTCCATTGTGTATATGTACCACATTTTCTTTATCCAGTCCAGCTTCAATGGGCAACATGGTTGGTTCTGTTTTTGCTATTGTGAATAGAGCTGCAACAAACATATGTGTGCAGGTATCTTTTTTTTTTTTTTTTTGACTTCACAGCAACTTGGATGGATTTGGAGTCAATCATACTCAGTGGTCTATCACAGAAACAAAGAACAGAGTACCATATGTTCTCACTCATAAGCGG
The DNA here is from genome assembly GCF_000164805.1 of Carlito syrichta. Classification (NCBI taxonomy): domain Eukaryota; kingdom Metazoa; phylum Chordata; class Mammalia; order Primates; family Tarsiidae; genus Carlito; species Carlito syrichta. Next base: position 162,609 of record NW_006994758.1, read on the forward strand.
ACTTTGAACAATTATGATATCATAAGAAAGCGTTTGGCAGTAATGGGAAACTGTCGGGGGGGTGGGGATTGGCAGTTGAGGGAAACTGCTAGGGGAGGGAGGGGAATACCTCATCGACAAGGGTATCTGCATGATCAATGTTTGTATACCTAACCCTAAATTGTACCCCACATCTTTATAATAAAAAAAATTATTTAAAAAAAGAATGATGAACTAGAATATCTGGTGGAAGGAATATCTAAGCAATGAAGCATTCAGGCTGCTGTATGGTTACGTTTAACTGCCTACAGTGAGACTCAAAAACAAAGAAATGACTTACAGACAGAATTCTTAATGAAAAGGGAAGAAGAGCAGACACATTTAGAAAATCACAGTCTTGCCACATACAGAGTGAAAGAGCATATATGGGAGAGAATCCTAAGAGTGTGGGTGGCCAAGTAACCATTTGCTGAAGAGATGACCATAGAGAGTAAGCCAGGTGCTTTTCATCAAGACGATGGAAGACAGACTCCAAAGGCATCTCGGATATCTTCCGTGCTGCCCCTCCCATCACAGTCCCAGAACTCTAGGATGGCAGAATGGTTTCAGGGAATGGGCCCAGAGAGTCCTCTGTGGGCTCACTGCCTGGGGCCACTTCAGAACTCTGCTCCCCAAATTCCAGCGCAGCACTCCTCAGTCACATCAGCCATGGCTCAAGCAGCTCGACCCACCTGGTGCAGCTCGACCCACCACTCTGAAAGGTATAAGCAGTAAGCCTTGGCAGCACCCATGTGGTGTTAAGTGTGCAGAATGCAAGAGCTGTGGGGGCATAGCTACCTCCACCTAAATTTCAAAGGATGCTACAGACCACCTGAAAGCCCAGGCAGAAACTTGTCACAGGTAACAAGTCACCACAGAGAGTCCCCACAAGGGCAAAGCCTAGTGGAACTGTGGGGGCAGGATGTCCATTGATACCCCAGAACAGTAGAGCTAACAGCATGCAATGCCAGCCTTCCAAAAGAGTTGAAGTGTGGGCTGAGCCTAGCAAAGCCATGGGGATGCGGATGCCCTAGGCTGTGGGAACATAACCTCCACCTCAGTGTGTTTGGGAGGTGGCACATGAAATGAAAGATTATTCTGGAGTCTTAAGATTTAATGTTCCCCTATTGTGTCTCAAACTTACTTGGGATCAGTTACCCCTTTTTGTCTTTAGAAATGGGAATGTTTATTGCTAGCTTGTCCCAGCATTGTATTTTGAAAGTAGATAACTTATTTTGATTTCACAGGCTCACAGCTGAAGGAATTTGTCTACGGATGAATCATGCTTTGAATCTCACCCATATCTCATATAGATGAGAATATGGACTTTGAACTTTTGAGTTGGTGCTGGATTGAGTTAAGGCTTTGAGGGCTCTTGGCATGAACATTTAGATTTGGGGGGCCAGGGGTGCAATGCTATTGTTTGAATGTCCCCACCAAAACTCATGTTGAAATACAATTGCCATTGTAACAGTGTTGAGAGATGGAGACTTTGGGGCCTGGTTAATGCCATTATTACTAGAGTGGGTTCATTATCATGAGACTGGGTTTGTTATAAAAGGGTGTATGGCCCAATTTTCTCTCTCTGGCTTGTGCATTTGTTTTTGCCTTCCATCCTTCTGCCATGGGATGGCCCTTACCAGATGACAGCACCGTGCTTTTGGACGTCCCAGCCTCCAGAACTCTGCACTGAATAAACTTCTATTCTTTATAAATTACCCGGTCTGCAGTATTCTGTTACAGCAGCAGAAAACAAAGATAGTGACCATGGAGACAGAGATTAGACTGATGCAGCCCAAAGCCAAGGAATACTGGTAGTCACCAGAAACTGGAAAAGGCAAGAAATAGATTATTTCTTAGAGTCTCTGGAGGAGCACAATCCTGCTGACACCTTGATTTCATCCCAATGAAACTGATTTCAGATTTCCGGTCTCCAGAACTGTGAAAGAATAAATTTATGTTGCTTATGCTATGTTTGTGGTAATTTATTGCAGCATCCAGAGGGAATTTGGGATGATTATAAAAAGTTATGTAAATTATGTTAAAGATCCTTTAGATGTATTCATTCATCCAACCAACCAACAAATAGTTGAGACAATATAGAAGAGTAATTAAAAGCACAGACTTTGGACTCAGTTCATCTTGGAGGTGAATTTCAGCTCTGTCACCAGCTGACTGTGTGACCTTGGGCAGGTTGCTTAATTCTCTGGGCTTTAGTCTCAACCTCTGCACAATGGGAATAATAGTACTTAACTCAAGGGAAGGTTATAAAAATTAAATGAGAAGATGCACATAAAAGGCTTTGTGCTGGATGGAGGGGCCATTGCCCTCTCCTTACCCTAAGAGAGATCTTTATCATTCTAGGAGGATCTTAGAGGAACAGAGCTGTAGACGGAATGCCTGAGGGACAATAGGGACCCATTGGAGGTGGTGGGGATGAGTAGGGCACATTTCCTAGAAAAATTGACTTATGAGCTCCCTGAAGGACGGAGTAAGTCCTAATTACATACTCTTTTAATATTATTGCTATGAATATTATTAGTATCAAGGAGCAAAACATGCTTCTGGTACTTGAGTCTTCTAGAAAAAGCACATATAGATGTCTTTTTTATGGTTTAAATTTCTTAAGTTACTATGGAGTTTCTAGAAAAGACCCTATATTTGAAGAAGTTAGAGACTGATGAGAAAACTGTGCAATGACGTCTTGCCACGTGTATACTATTCATTAAAACTAAACAAATGCACAGCAGTGGGTGGGAAAAATGGAAAGAATATCTGAGCATACGTGCTGGCAGGCCCTTAAACAGGCCTATGGAACTGGGAGGAACCAATCCCAGTAGAGGGCAACTTGTTTCAGGTGGGGAAATCTGAGTTTCCGCTCCCTGTGAGAAGTTCCTGTCCCTGGAGCCTGGACCGATAGACCCCACATCTGCTTTACTTGCCCCGCCCACTTTCCTGATCTCTGATTGGCCAGATCAAGTTCACTAACTGCCCTGATTGGTCCATCGTCCTTGAGCAGTTGAACTGCAGAATGACATCTGCTCCTGGAGCTGCGCTTCGTGCTTCGCCGCTCTTTGTGCTTCGCCGCGCTTCGCCTCTGTTTCTCAACACTTCGCCACCACTTCACCACTAAGGTAGGTTCTGTCCGAGGAACACTCTGGATGGGTTAAGGAGGGAAGATAGAAAAGCTGGGAGCTTCTGTAGAGCACTCAAGTGCTTGGGCCTTTAATATGCCCCCCAATGTTCTCAAGATACTTAGGGCTGAGCGGCGACTCAAGCCATCCAGGGCATATCCTGTCGAGTGGAGAGAAAATAAAACTGCCTTTGGTCTGGGAGGCTCCCTAACTGCTATACCTGAGAAAGCCAAACTCCCCTTGCCCAAGAAGCCCCCGAGTCAGCCAGATGCACCTAGATTTCCTCAACCAGAGATAATGCCAAGTAGTCTCCGCCTAAGAGACTACTTTATTGCTTCCTCTGGGATGAAGCAGTGATCTTCTCTGCCCCAGAGACCCTTAAATGCCCTCCCCCAAAGGGACCTCCAACACCACCAGTTGGAAAGCACCAGAGTACTGCATTTTGAAATGGCCCATATTTTCTCAGAGTGATGGCTGCTTCTATAGTCTCGAAGATTCTAGCTCTCTTCACAAGTAATTTACAAGTAACCCAGTAATAGCCTCTGATTCCACTCATATTAGTGATGCCCATTTCTCTTCAACCGGCTGGGCTCTGTGGCCTGTAATCCCATCACAGTAAGACTCTAACTCAAAAAGAAAAGAAAAGAAAAAAACATTTATCTTCAACCAAACCCCACATCCCTCTGCCTGACAACCCAGATCCATCAACCAGAGAGACCATGTAATCTCCAGGACTCACCTATCGCCCTTTATCTCAGAATATGCCCATTCTATGAAATTACACACTCCACTGCTTCCCCAACAAGGGTCTTTTTTTTTTTTTTTTTGAGTTGAAGTCTCATTCTGACACCCAGACTGGAGTGCAGTGGCACGCTCCCAGCCACCGCAGCCTCGACCTGTTGGGCTCCAGCGATCCTTCCGCTCAGCCTTCCAAATAGCTGGAACTACAGGCGTGCGCTACCACGCCCAGCTAATTTTTTGATTTACTGTAGAAATGAAGTCTCGCCAAGTTGCCCAGGTGGGTCTCGAACCCGCGGGCTCAGGCAATCCACTCACCTCGGCCTCCCAAAGCACGAGATTATAGGCTGAGCCACCGAGCTCGGCCCAACAAGGGTCTTTATTTGTTTCCTTCAGGATAAACTGAGCTCCAGGGGAACTACTAATGACAGTGGCCAAGCCCCTCTCAAAGACTCAAGGCTACTTTGCGCATGCCCACAGAAAACCTGTCCTCCCTAATCAGTACTTCTCCCAGAGATCCCTGGCTCCCTGTTTTCTTTTCTCTTTTATTTTCTTTTTTAGAGACATGGTCTCACTCTGTTGCTCAGTCTGGAGTGCAGTAGCATGATCATATCTCATTGCAGCCTGCAGCCCCTGGGCTTAAGCGATTCTCCCACCTCAGCCTCTTGAGTATCTAAGTCTACAGGTGCGTGCCACCACGACTGGATAATTTTTAAATTATTTTTTTTGTAGAGATGGAGTCTCGCTATGTCACCCAACTGGTCTTGAACTCCTGGGTTCATGGGATCCCCTGCCTCAGCCTCTCAAGTAGCTGGGATTCAGGCATGCGCTATCACACCTGGCTACTTTTTTTTTAAGAGATAGGGTCTCGCTATACTGCCCAAATTGGTCTCCTGGCCTCAAGTAATCCCCCTGCCTCAACCTCCCAAAGCGTTGAGATTATAGGTGTGAGCCACTACACCCAGGCTGTTTTCATCTGACTTCTCCGCATGTCCTTACTCAGGGACAGATAAGCCCAGGATGGATAAATGTAGCACCTAATTCAAGGTGACTGTGTAGTGGCCGTCCCTCAATTATTTCTCTCTTCACAGGACCTTTGGTCTTGTGACTGGAAAGACTCAGGCTGTCTCTCTTGGAGATCAGACTGCTCCCAGTGCCATGAACATAGACAGCTCCTTTGCAAAGAGCCCCAGAGAAGTTATCCAGAATTCAAAGAATTGCAAGGTGAGATTATCTGGAGGGAGCAGAATAGTAGTAGCCCAGGGGCAGTGAAGGGTGACCAGATTTCTGAGGAGGGAAGGACAGCGGTACTGGGGACAAGGAGCAGGGTCTCAGAGTCTCCAGATCTCAGAGATGTAGAGCCTTGGGAGCTTTCGCCACCCTCACTCTGTTGTCACCTACCATCCCTGGAGACAACAGGGCTGTGACCTCGCACTACATCTGGTGACTCTCCGTTCATTCTGGAAGGTGGGAGGAGAACAAGCCAGCAGCATTAAGCACCTACTGCGTGCCAGGGAGAGGCTAGGGAATGTCACCCATGTTCTCTCTCTGGCATCACCTCTGGAGGAATTATTATTCCTAGTTCCCAGATCCCAGAGGAAGTGGCCCCAGCTGAATGGCAGACATGTCTAGCTGAGTCACTGCCAGAATTTATTTTTCTTTCTTTTCTAGGCCTTCAAGGATATTTCCAAATACTTCTCCAGAAAAGAGTGGGGAAAACTGAGATACTCAGAGAAAATCACCTATGTATATATGAAGAGAAACTACAAGACCATGACTAATCTAGGTAATAGGCAGTTCTGGATACGGACAAGCCTTGGGACCACTTGAGTATCCCTCAGTCCCTTTCCATGCTTTGATTACTTCTTAGGCTGCAGCAAGTCCCCCATACTTTCCTTTTGTGTGGGGAAAATTCCCAAAGCAGCTTCTGGGTGTTCTTTTCTTCTGTATCCTATGCAGGCCTGAGGACAGGGGCTGGCCACAGAGGAGCTCAGACCTGATTCCCGCACATTTCTCTCCCATTAGCCTCTATTCTGATGAGCCCTGCTGTCTGTGAGGCATTCCAACACCCCAACCTTCATTCCTCCTCTCAGCTTGTCTCTTAAGGAACAAACATTTGTTTCTTTCTAGGTCTCAGGGCCACCCTCCCAGCTTTCATGCGTTCTGATAGACAGGCCACAGAATCCCAGCGGAAGGATTCTGATGAAGATCGGAACCACGGGAATCAGGGTGAGTGGACGGGAAGGGGCTGGAAAGGGTCCCCTCAAACCCAAGTGGTCTGCAGTCCAGCTGCCTGGGAAAGAGTCTCAGGCATTTGTTCCCTCACACACATTAGGGCTGAGTGAAAAAAAAATATTGGATGCAAAAGGTTAACTATGGAGACCATTCATATAAAACTCTAAAACATGCAAAATAAGACTATATAGTTTATGGATAATAAGTAAATGATAAATGTATAAAAATCTGAATGGGAATAAAAACCATCAAATTCAGACGAGTAGCTATAAGTGGAGAAGGAGGGAGGACAGGTATTGGAGAGGTCTGCACAGACAGCTTCAGCTGTGACTTGTTTACAGTGTTTCTAATGTTCTGAATAAAGAAATCAGATCCCTAAAGTGGTTGTAGGATAATCTTGACATCTGGCTGGACTCGATATTCCATATAATTTTCTGTATGTTTGAAATTTTTTCTTTTTTTAATGGATATGCTGTTCTTACATAACAATGATAATGAATCAAAGGACAATTAAATGTTTGATTAAAGTGTCAGTCCACCAAAAAAATCCCAGAGTCCGTTTCATAACAGCATGTAGGTATCAGATAAATATCTTGAGAAAGTGATTAACACATTATGCAATGAAGATAGCTATTCCCCTGTATTTTATCAAAATCAAATAGTTTTCTCCCAGTCAAATGTGATGTGTGTTGAGCTTGGAAGAGGTTTGAGAAAGTGATTCCCCCTACACACACACACACACACACACACACACACACACTCACACACTGAGCTTTCCCACTTGTCTGTGAGTAGAGGCAACATAAGAGTCTCAGGCACTTGCTCCCTCACACACATTAGGGCTGAATGTATATTTGAGAAATATGTGTAAGCCTTATAAAGAGGGTAGGATGTGTTTACTTGCTCTTCTGCTCTAGCAGCACAGTTGTAAGAAGACAGGGTCAAAAAAAGGCCAGCTGTCTCCAATAGACCTGTGACTCCCCAACTAAACAGGCCAGATTCTGCAAGCTCCTACAATCACTGTAACAGGCCTGATAATCCAGTGCTTGAGTATCTGCAAAGTTTTTGACATTAAAGGAGTATCTTTATACTGGAAACATTTTAGAACTACTAGACTAAGTCATCCATGGTTCATCAGCCATTTAACAGCTTCATTGAGGTATAATCAACATGCCATAAGATTCACCCACTTTAAGTGAACAGTGATTTTTAGTTGACACACATCTTTAAGTGGATACAATTTAAATTCCCAACCAATCAATTTAATTATTTGGGAAGAAAGGAAGAGATATGTAATGGAATAGGGTGAGACTGTGATGGGATGTAGTCTCAATTTTATAAGCCATCAGAAGGGAAATTCTGAATTGATGCCACAAATAAATGTATAAACCATTGCTAAGGATAATTCAGGAGATAATCTCAAATAACTCCTCAACAATTAGTGAACTCATAACCCTCTGCTTCAGAATTTCCTGATACTACAAGAATCTCTCTAGAGTTGGGAAATAAATTCTGACTTATTACCCTCTTCTAGGTGAACCTCCTCAGAAGGCTTCCAGGGTACAGCAGAGAAAACGCCTAAAAGTGAGTATGTCCCAAATCTGAAGGACCAGAGAAACCTTTGTCCCTTCACGGATGTGAAGATTGGCAAGAGGGGGAGAATATTGAAGATATCCTAGCTCTCACTGCCTTCCTTTCCTCGTGTCTTTATCACAACGCCTGCTGTAGCATCAATGACTTGATAATGCCTAACAGCAATTATGATAGCTAATACTTCTTTGGTTTTCATAGTGATGCCAGATATTATTTTAAGCAATTCACATGGATTAATTTATCTACTCCTTGAGAAAGCCTCTGTGATGTTGTTTCTGTTATTATCTCCAAATAATAATGAGTCACAGACTTGAGCTGTCATCTATAGAAAAGCCATGTGACTTTGGGCAACGAAATTCTTTAAATTCCAGATTCCTAGTCTATAAAATGGAAATAAAGAATCATAGTTCATGTTATAGTTCATAGTTATCAGTAAAATAATAATACTAATAAGGGTATCATGGTACAGAGATGTTAAATAATTTGCCTGAGGCTCAGTGGCAACAGGATTCTAATCCAGAGCCCAAAACCATTTCAGACCGCTTTCATGTTTTCATTTGTTTATGAAATTAAAGTGTTGTCCGCTAGGACTTTACCCTATAGAACCTGCTGATGCTTCCATTAGACACCTACTCTCACAACTGGAAGGACCAACTGGCCTCTCTGTCGCAGACTTGGGAATTTCTTTGACTGTCGGCCCCTCCCTACTGTGAGCTCCTTGAGAGCCTTGTCTGCACCTGGGGTACCTCTGAAGCCCCAGTCCCAGCCCAGGGGACCCCTCAGAGGCACCCGAGTATTTATTGAATGAGTGATTCCACAACCACAGATTCAACTGGAGTTTAGAGGGTAAAGAGATCTGGGAGTTAAGTTGCCAGCGTGAAGATCACTGAGGATGAAATTCCAAGAAGGATCATGAAAGAAAGTGTTCATTTTTATTATCTACACATATAAGCAGTGTTTACAGTCTCATAAAGTACTTTCCCTTAACCTGTTTTACATGTGGTGTTCACTATTTCATAAGTGAGGGAACTGAATGAAAGGTAGCTTAAGATGCTGGTCAGTGACACACACTGATGCGAGCAGAATTGGTACAGGTACCACCTCACCTAATGCCAGCATGCTTGCCAGGGTAGGGTGGTATGCCACAGCTGACACCGCTTTCTGTACTGCCTAGATTAATTTCTGTGAACCATTTCTTTTCTCTCCCTTCCCTATATTTATCTCACCCACACCATCTTTTCCAGCAGTGTTTTGTCCCCACTATATGTTTTTACATTTGCTCTTCCAGCAGCTGTCTTCACGCTTATATGTGGTCACCTGTGTTTTATAGAGACCTTTCCTTTTGCAGGTCTTGTTAATTCTTAGAATGCTATTCTTCCCAAATTACCTGTATACTACGCTCAATTACACGGAGAGTTTTGCTATTTGCAATAATGTCAGTCTGGAAAGAACGTGAAGACGGGCATTCTAATTCTGGAAACATAATTCATTTAGGCCATTCCTGTTCCTTCTAACCTCCCAGGTTCCTCATAATTTAGGTATGGATAGTGTAATGATCTCCCAGAGCTGTTGAGAATACTGATTAAGGTAATGCATGTGAAGACTCTTTGTAAGCTCTAAAGCACTATAGCAATGCCATTGATACTCTTTATATGTGACCTTCACATTACAAAGATGATGCCCAAGAAGCCAGCAAGAGAAGGAAATGGTTCGAAGGGAGTGCCAGGAACACCTGGCTCAGAACAGACTCAGAGACAGCTGTGTACCCCAGGAAAAGCAAGTACCTTTGGGCAGCAGAATGAGAAGACATCAGGTAAGAGGAAACAATTAAGGAACAACCCCTCTGGCTTCTCTGGCTCTGTTCAAGTGTGTGGTCTAGGTGTGTCACATGGACCCTGGACAGACCTGGGTCCAGACTGGGCTAAGAAGCTTGCCTAGCACTAGCTGAGATGTTAGAACATGACATCCAGAGTCACAGACTTGAGCTGTCATCCATATAAAAGCCTTGTGACTTTGGGCTAGGTGCAGTGGCTCACACCTGTAATCCTAGCACTTTGGGAGGCCAAGGCAGGAGGATTGCTTGAGCCCAGAAGTTTGAGACCAGCCTAGGCAGCATAGCAAGACCTCATCTCTGCAAATATAAAAAAAAATTGGCTGGGCATGTTGACACATGCCGTAGCTACTTGGGAGTTGAGACAGAAGGATTGCCTGGGCCCAGGTGGTTGGAGGCTGCAGTGAACTGTGATCATGCCACTGCCCTCCAGTGTGGTCAATAGAGACCCTGACTCCAAAAAAAAAAAAAAAACACCTCAAAAGCCATATGACTTCGGGCAACTCTTCTAAATTCTCTGAGCTCCAGAGTCTTAGTGTATAAAATGGAAATAAAGAATCATAGGTCAACCAGGCTCAGTGGTTCACACCTGTAATCCCAGCACTTTGGGAGGCTGAGGCAAGAGGATTGCTTGAGCCCAGGAATTCAGGGCCAACCTGGGCAACATAGTAAGACCTCGTCTCTATACAAAATTAAAAAACAAAATTAGCCAGGCATGGTGGCACACACCTGTAGTCTCAGCTACTTCAGAAGCTGAGGGGGAAGAATTGCCTGAGCCCAGGAGGTCAAAGCTGCAGTGAGCCATGATCATGCCACAGCACTCCAGCCTGGGTGACAGAGTAAGACCCCCACATCAAATAAATAAATAAATAAAAAGAACCATAGCTCATAAATTGTTTGGAAGCATTACATTAAATCTAGAAGGCCTGATGACATGAAAAGTGCTCAGGTAATTTCACCTGTGATCATTTGGGAACATATCTTACTCAGCTCAGTGCCTGATACCCAATACAGGTATACCTTGGAGATATTGCAGGTTCAGTTCCAGGCCCCCATAATAAAGCTAATGTTGCAATAAAGCAAGTCACACGAAGTTTTTGTTTCCAGTGTATATAAAAGTTATTTTTACACCATACTGTAGTCTGTCAAGTGTGCAATAGCATTATGTGTGAAAAAACATTATGCATACCTTAATTTTAAAATGTTTTATTGCTAAAAAATGCTAACAATGTCTGAGCCTTCAGCGAGTCATTGTCCTTTTGCCAGTGGAGAGTCCTACCTTGATATTGATGACTGCTGACTGATCAGGTTGTTGGGGTTTGGGTGACTGTGGCAATTCCTTTTCTTTTTCTTTTTTTTTTGAGTTGGAGTCTCACTCTGTCACCCAGACTAGAATGCAGTGGTTGCTCCCGGCCACCGCAGCCTCGACCTGCTGGGCTCCAGCGATCCTTCCACCCAGCCTTCCAAGTAGCTGGAACTACAGACCTGCGCTACCATGCCCGGCTCATTTTTGATTTATTGTAGAGATGAGGTCTCGCCAAGTTGCCCAGGCGGGTCTCGAACTCGCGGGCTCTGGCAATCCACTCACCTCAGCCTCCCAAGACGCGGGATTATAGGCCGAGCCACCGAGCCCGGCTGCAATTTCTTAAAATAAGACAACAATGAAGTTCGTCACTTGACTCTTGCTTTCATGAGAGAGTTCTCTGGAGTACTTACCCACAGAACTTCTTTCAAAATTGGAGTGAGTCCTCTTCAACCCTGCCACTGCTTTATTAGCTAAATTTGTATTTGAAACCCTCAATGTAGAGTCCATCTCAAGAAATTTCTATGGAAGTAATAGACACTGGGGACACTGAAAGGTGGGAGACAGGGAAGAGGGACTAGGGTTCAGATGTTACCTATTGGGTACAATGTTCACTATCTGGGGAATGGGGTCACCTGAAGTTCAGCCCCCACCAGTACTCAATATGCCCATGAAGCAAGCATACACTTGTACCCTTGAATCTAAAATTAAAAATAACAAGAAAAAGAAAACCACTTTCTTCACTCATTCATAAGAAGCAACTCCTCATCTGTTGAAGTATTAGCATGAGATGCAGCAATTCGTTCACCTCTTCAGGCTTCACTTCTAATTTTGTTCTTTTGCTGTTTCCATAACATCTGAACCTTCCTCCACAGAAGTCTTAAGCCCTTCAAAGTCATCCATGAGGGTTGGAATCAACTTCTTTCAGACACCCGTTAATGTTGATATCTTGGCCTTTTATGAATCACAAGTGTTTTTAATGGCATCTAGAATGGTGAATCCTTTCCAGAAGATTTTCCGTTTACTTTGCGCAGATCTATCAGAGGAATCACTATCAATGACAGCTATAGCCTTACAAGATGTGTTTCTTTTTTTGTTTGTTTTTTTTTTTTTTGAGTTAAAGTCTCACTCTGTTGCCCAGACTGGAGTGCAGTGGTCGCTCCCAGCCACCGCAGCCTCGACCTGCTGGGCTCCGGCGATCCTTCCGCCTCAGCCTTCCGAGTAGCTGGAATTAACAGGCATGCGCTACCACGCTCGGCTGATTTTTTGATTTATTGTAGAGATGAGGTCTCGCTGCCCAGGCGGGTCTCGAACCCGCGGGCTCAGGCAATCCACTCACCTCAGCCTCCCAAAGGCGCGGGATTATTGGCTGAGCCACCGAGCCCAGCTAGATGTATTTCTTAAATAATACAACTTGAAAGTCAAAATTACTCTTTGATCCATAGACTTCAGAATGGATGTTGTGTTAGCAGGCATGAAAACAATATTAATCTCCTTGTACATCTCCATCGGAGCTCTTGGATGATCAAACACATTGTCAATGATATATCTTTTAAATTTGGTTTTATTTTATTTGATATTTTAAAAGGAATCTTTGTTTCTGAGCAGTAGGTCTCGACAGTGAGCTTAACATGTTTAGTAAACCATGCTATAAACAGATGTGCAAATCCAGGATTTGTCATTCCATTTATAGAGCACAGGCAGAGTAGATTTAGCATAATATTTAAGGGTCCTAGGATTTTCAGAACAATAAATGAGCACTGGCTTCAACTTAAAGTTGCCAACTGCATTACCCCTAACAAGAGAGTCAGTTTGTCCTTTGAAGCTTTGAAGTGAGGCATTAACTTTTCTCTAGCTATGAAAGTTCTAGATGGCATCTTCTTTTAATATATGTCTGTTTCATCTACATTGAAAATCTGTTTAGAGTAGCCACCTTCATCAGTGATCTTAGCTAGATCTTCTGGATGACTCCTGCAGCTTGTCTATCAGCACTTACTGCTTCACTTTGCACTTTGATGTCATAGAGATGGCTTCTTTCCTTAAACCTCATGAACCAACCTCTCCTAGCCTCAAACTTCTGCAGCTTCCATCACCTCCTTCAGGTTTCATAGAATTCACAAGAGTTAGAGCCATACTCTGCATTAGGTTTTGGCTTAGGGGAACATTATGGCTGGCTTGATTTTCTGTCCAGACCCCTCAGACTTTCTCCAAATCAGCAATACGGCTGCTTTATTTTCTTATGATTTGTGTGTTCTCTGGGGTAGCACTTTTAATTTCCTTCAAGAACTCTTCCTTTGCATTCACAACTTGGCTTTTTGGCACAAGAGGCCTAGATTTCAGCCTATCTTAGCTTTTGACAGACCTTCTTCACTAAGCTTAACCATTTCTAGCTTTTGATTTAAAGTGAGAGATATGTGACTCTTTCTTTCACTTGAACACTTAGAGACCATAGTAGCATTATTAATTAGCCTGATTTTAATATTGCTGTATCTCAGGGAATAGGAACAGCCCATCAGTGGAGCAGTCAGAACACACACAATATTGATCAATTAAGTTTGCCATCTTCTATGGGCACAATTCCTGGCACTCCCAAAACAATACAGTAGTAACATAAAAGCTCACTGTTCACAGATCACCATAACAGATATAATCATAATGGAAAAGTTGAAAATATTGTGAGAATTTCCAAAATGTAACACAGAGGCACAAAGTGAGCACATGCTGTTAGAAAAACAGTGCCAACAGACTTGCTCGATGCAGGGTTGCCACAAACCTTCAATTTGTAAAAACCGCAGTATCTACAAAGCACAATAAAACAACGTGTGTCTGTATGCCCTTAACAAATACGTGCTGAAATTCTACTACTGGGTATATGACCTTAGGAACACAGATCATTCTACCAAAAAGACAACTGCACTCATATGTTTATTGCAGAACTATTCACAGTAGCAAAAACACAGAACCAATCTAGGTGCTCATCAATGGTGAACTGGATAAAGAAAATGTGGTACACATATACCACAGAATAAAAAATAGACACCGAGCCATAAAAAAGATTGAAATCATGTCTTTTGTGGCAATGTGGACACAGCTGGAGGCCATCGTTCTAAGTGAATTATCACAGAAACAAAACCGAATACTGTATGTTCTCACTTACAAGTAGGAGCTAGACACTGGGTACACATGGACATAAAGATGAGAACGCAAGCGGGGAGGATTGCTTGAGCCCAGGAGTTCAAGACCAGCCTGGGCAACAGAGTAAGACTCCATCTCTACAAAAAAATCAAAAAATTAGCCGGGCATGGTGGCTGAGGGGTAAGGATCGCCTGAGCCCAGGAGGTTGAGACCATGGTGAGCCGGGATCATGCTCCAGCCTAGGCAACAGAGTGAGGCCCTAACTCAAAAAAAAAAAAGATGGGTACAACAGACACCAGGGACTCCTAAAAGGGAGAAGCAAGGGCTAAAAAAGTGCCTATTAAGTACCACACTCACCATTTGTGTGATGGGCTCAACAGAAGCCCAAACTTCATCATCCCACAATATCCATGCAACAAACCTGCACATGCACCCCTCAAATCTAAAATTTACACACACACACACACACACACACACACACACTGAATGAAAGAAGGTATGAGTGAATGTTCTGGTAAGTGAAGAGGTTGGGAATGTAAACCTGACAATGGAAAGAGCCAGAAGCTAACACTTTTAGCAGCGTTTGGTCTGTATTGGTGTGGGTCTAACATCTCAGCCTCTCTGAGCCAGACACGTGAAAAACAGGATGTAGAAGGCCTGTTGGCACATGGGAGGGAGGAGGCATCTCCTTATCTGACTAAACAGGACCTAACCCACCAACCATCATTTCCCAACTCTTCTCCACCATAGAACCCAAGAAATGGGGGAAACATGTCTGGACCCACAGGTTGCGGGAAAGAAGGAATTTAGTGGTATATGAAGAGATCAGTGACCCTGAGGAAGATGACTGACTCTGTAAGTGACCCACCCTTCTGCCATCTTCCACACCCTTGCAGATGTGCTGTTCTGTTATGGTACTGGTATCCCATCTTGCCGCTTGTTTCCCACATCATTCTCTTCTCATAATTTCCTGGGGTGCAGCATTGAGGCTAAAATGATGTGATTCCCCAAGCTCTTCCTAATCCCTGCCCTGTATAGCCAGAGATCTTCCCTACCCAGGGTGCTGCGGGCTTCCAAAACCCAGATAAGCCCTGATGTGCAGGCCACACCTTCCTCTAGCCTAGGAATTCATAAACAGGTGAGGGAGTCGCTGTGGCAAGAGCAGAAAGTTTGCTTTGAGGAACTGTGGGAGGTGCAGACAGGTCCTGAGCATAGGGCAGAATCGGGGTGTGTAGGGTCTGCAGATCACGAGGAGTTGGGGGTTGAATTGCCAGTCATTGGGAACTCACTGCTACTTATTTTCCTTCTCTCTCCTTGCCTCAACCAGAGGGACTTGACAGCTGCCCATGATGAGAAGAACCTGGTGACTTTTCATGATCACGGGCATGGCTGTGAATTCCTGGTCATCTGGTGTATAGCAAATGAAAGAAAGAGTTCACAACAGTGAAAAGTTAAGCATTGTTCTTCTTAGTATGTGCCAAGCATTCTGCTAGATGTCAGCATTTCATTGATGAGCAGACATAGCTAATGCGTGTGTCTGTTTGTGTATCCATACACCCAGCCCAGAAAACAAATATTGTCAGGTATTGTCTGCATAGAACAGCACTACCCTGCCCTCTCCCTAGATGTGACACTAGAAGGCAGTTCTGGGTGTTTAATTTCAGACTTTTTCTCTGCACTTAAACACACACACACACACACACACACACACACACACACACACACGGTACCACTATGAGCATCTCCCACCTGCTTTTCCTTCTACTAATGTGTCCTGGTCAAGTCCCCCTCATTCTGTTTCCTGTTCGGCATGTGCTTCTTGCTGCAAACCTTCATCACTCATTAACCCTGTAACAGGCGGGGCTCGGTGGCTTAGCCTGTAATCCCGCGCCTTTGGGAGGCTGAAGTGAGTGGATTGCCTGAGCCCGCAGGTTCGAGACCCGCCTGGGCAGCGAGACCTTATCTCTACAATACATCAAAAAATCAGCCGGGCGTGGTAGCGCGCGCCTGTAGTTCCAGCTACTCGGAAGGCTGAGGCGGAAGGATTGCCGGAGTCCAGCAGGTCGAGGCTGCAGTGGCCGGGAGCGGCCACTGCACTCCAGTCTTGGCAACAGAGTGAGACTCCAACTCAAAAAAAAACCAAAAAAACCCTGTAACAGTCACTGACAGTTAATAAACATTTCTTAGTTGCTTGCTCCTCTCATTCTTGTGCACACAGCCTTGTGTGTGTGTGTGTGTTTATTTAGGATAGATTCTTAGAAGTGGAATTGCTCAATGGAGTCATTCATTCAGCAAGCAGCTGATGAATGCGTCCTACACGCCAAATGTTATTCTAGGTGCTGGAGAGACATCAGGGAACTCAGCAGACAAATATTCCTGACCACGTAAAGGTGGTACTCTAAGTGGAAAATGTTTCGTGTGTGTGTGTGTGTGTGTGTGTGTGTGTGTGTGTGTGTGTGTGTGTGTGTTATAGAGACAGGGTTGTGCTCTGTCACCCAGGCTGGAGTGCAGTGGTGATCACAGCTCATAGTAACTTCAAACGCCTGGGCTCAAGCAATCCTCCTGCCTCAGCCTCTCAAGTAGCTGAGACTACAGGCATACACCATCATGCCTGGCTAATTTTTAAGTTTTTTTTTTTAGAGACAGCATCTTGCTATGTTGCCCAAGCTAGTCTTGAACTCCTGGTCTCAAGCAATCCTCATGCCTTGGCCTCCCAAAGCACTGGGATTACACGTGTGAGCCACTACGCCCAGCTTCCAGTTTTTATTTTGACAGACACTGTACACCCCAGTCCTAGAGCACAGGATTCTTCAGCCCAGGGTTGGGCATCTTGGCCTTTGCTCTCTGAACGATCTTCCGGTTCAGGATCTGGGACAGACCATTTGGGAGTGAGTGGGAGGAGACAAAGATGAAACCGTCAACTGTGGAACATGGGAGAATCAGGAAGGAGTTTCCACTGTAGGCCATGTGGTGGACAGGAATAGAAGAATCCACTTAGTCTTGATGCAGGGGAACAACACATAGAAAAGTCCACTGGACAAAGGCATGAGGCAGCACCTCCAGGGTCTTGCAACCAAAGGCTTGGGGCTGCGGTGGAGATGAAGATTTGGGGATGGAACTGTCCTTTCCCAGATGTACTATTGCAGAGTGTAGAGACAGGACAGTCAGAGCCAGGAAAGGAATGAGAGGCGTCTGTCTTGGAACAAACCATGTTTATTCTGAGAGACATTAAGGCCACCAATGGACTTGAAACACCGGAGGCAGGATTGAAGCTCTTTTGACTGTTCACAGCCCATCACCTCGGCTTCTCAGCTCCTACTCAGCCTTGGAAGGTGGGCACTGTCATCATTATACCTATATCATAGATGAGAGATGGACTCCCAGACAGATGTTAGACATCTTGTCAGAGGCCCTGCAGCTGGCTGTGCAGGAGGATCAGGGTTTGGAACTCACTGACGTGAGAAACATTAAGGAGGACACGTGGAGTGGGGGAGAAAGGAGAACTGAATGAGCCCCGGGTTCTGTCTCAAATTGCAGGATAGAGATTGTGGGGTCATTTTTCCAAGACGAGGAGCCCCCAGGGAAGAGGTAGGGAGGGAGAGGCCTGGTGGTAGTGGGACAAGGGAGGGCAGAGATATGCAGAGTGGGAAGAAGAAGGGCAGGCAGAGAAGCAAGGTAGACCCAGGGCCAAGTGTGGGCTGACACAGTCACCAGAGGGAGAGGATGCCAGGAAGGAAGTTGTGAGGGATCAGGGAGAGAGGTTCCCCAGAACTGTGGGCAGTCCCTGCCTGGCACTGCAGGGAGAGGTGGGTGTCGCCCGGATCAGCATGGACAGGGCTCTACCTGTGGCTTGGAGAAAACATACTCTATTGTACCCCAGTATAGTTCTATATGACACAAATGTAATCTTCCAGGAGGGTCTCGGTATTTCTGGTGGGCCACTAGCATGTTTTCTTCTTTTCCTATATTGTTAAGAATTTATCCTTGGTTGGGTGTGGTTGCTCACATCTGTAGTCCCAGCACCTTGGGAGGCTGAGGTAGGAGGATCACTTGAGGCCAGGAGTTTGAGACCAGTCTGGGCAACAAAATGAACCCCCGTCTCTACAAAAATAAAAATAAAAATAATGAGCCAGGTGTGGTGGCATGCACCTGTAGTTCCAGCTACTCTGGGGGCTGAGAAAGGAGGATTACTTCAGCCTAAGAGTTTGAGGTTGCAGGGAGCAGAAGAGGGGCAGTTACTGATCATGCCACTGCACTCCAGCCTGGGCCACAGAGTGAGATTCTGTTTCTTAAAAAAAAAGGAATTTATCCTTGAAAATATTTTTCTCCCCAGTTCAATGGAATATTGAATGGGACCTTGCTCTAATCGTATTTTTAGATACTTTGTGAATTTTTGTCAGTATACAAATGTAAATTTTCTCCATTTAGTTTTTTAATGGTTATTGTTGTTATGTAGAAAACCTATCATTAATGTCTATAATATTTTGTAACCTAACTGGGTGCAAATTCCCCTGAATTTTGATACAGAATTCAGTTTGTTTTATTCTCCAAAAGAAAATTCACTTCACAAGACAATAGTTATAAAAGAATCTTTTGGCAATGAGGAGGAAGTGTCTCACTCTGTCACCCAGACTGGAGTGCAGTGGTGTGATCCCAGCTTACTGCAGCCTCGACCTCCTGGCCTCAAGTGATCCTCCTGTCTCAGCCTCCCAAGTAGTTGTGAATATAGGTGCATGGCACCATGCCCGGCTAAGTTGTTGGTTTGTTTATTTTTTTAATGTTTTTTAAGACAAGGTCTCACTATGTTGCCCTGGTCTTGAACTCCTAGGCTCAAGTGATCCTCCCACCTTGGCCTCCCAAAGTGCTGGGATTATAGGTATGAGCCACTGCACCCAGCTATGAAAGCATAATTTATGGAAAACTTCATAGAGAAGACTGATAGAGGGGAGGGAAGTATCTATTTTACAGTGTTGAGTAGTTCACTGCAAAAATCACCAGAACTGCCTTTTTCTCAAAAAAATATTACCCCTAAGTTATTCTACTACTGGTCCTTCTAGTCCTTCCCTCTATCTCAAATCCTCAAGTTTTCCATTTCCTTATTGGGACAATTTTACTCTGCCCAGACCTGGGTCCTCCACAACACTTAGCACTGTCTTCAGGTGCTCGAATGCCCATTGTTTTAGCCCAGGCTCCCAAGGAGACAGGCTTTGAGCCACACAGGCCATCTCTAGGCAGAGTATACTGAAAAACCATGTTTGGAACAGTGCCGGCGAAGGAGGAAGAAGAGGAAATTTATGTACCTGGCTCTTACTCCCAGTTCCTTTTCTTATTGTTCAAAATTTACCCACAGGCATGAGCTCCCCCACACTCCTAGATTGCATTATCTGCCCCTTGGGCAGCTGTCTGGGAAGCCAGATCCCACGCTTTGAGGTGTAGTGTTTCATACAATCCAAAAATGATAGAAGGAACCAGAAATTCCATGTATGCAGCTCATTGGCCTGGCTGTACAGCAGCAGCCAAGGGTGAAAACTAAATACTCCCAGGCAAGTCCTAAGTTCACCTGGTAATTGGAGTGGCCATTTGTGCTAGTTAATTGCCCTTATCTGAAGGAAAAAAATAAAACTCATATCTCTATGACAAGCAGGTACTTACAGCTGGGAGCAAGACACCTAGGCTAAACTCCTCTAGAGACAGGGAGACAGGGCACTGTCTTCCTTAATGTTCACATTTCAGAGATGGTTCCAATTTATAGACTGGCAAGAGACTTACAGAGCGAAGGAAGGATTTACAGATACAAGTTGCTGGATGCATGCTAAAACCGCAATGAGATATCACTACACACTTATTAAAACAGCTAAAATAAAAACACACCCGATGCTGGCAAGGATGCGGAGATACTGGATATCTTATAAAATGCTGCTGGGAAGGTAAAATCTTACAAAATAGTTTGACAGTTTCTCATAAAACTAAGCATACATCCCAATGATTGTACTTCTGGGCATTTACTCCAGAAAAGTTACAATTTATGTCCACACAAAAACCTGTACATGTTTTTTTCATAGCAGCTTTACTTGTAATAGCCAAAAGCTGGAAATAACCAAAATTTCCTACAATAAGTGAATGGGTAAACAAACTGTGGTACATTCATATCGTGGAATACTACTCAGCAGTGAAAAGGAACAAACTATTGATTACACAAACTTGGATGAAACTTCAGGGAATTATGCTGAGTGGAATAAGTCCTCAAAATGTTACCTGCTGTATGATTCCATTTACATGGCGTTCTAGAAAAGGCAAAATTATAGAAATGCAGAAGTTTAATGGTCGTCAGGGATGAGGGATGGTGGGTAGATGGAGAGTGGGTGTCACTAAAAAGGAGTAGCACGAGGGTTACCATCGTGTTCGTGGAAATGTTCTGTATCTTGACTGTGATGTTGGTTACAGGAATCTACATGCATGATAAGAGGCATAGGGCTATACACATTGTACCAATGTCAATTTCCTGATTTAGATATCATACAATAGTAATGTAATATGTATCCACTGGAGGAAACTAGGTGACGGGTACACAGGACATCTCTGGACTATCTTTGCAATTTCCCACAAATCTATATTACTTCAAAATGAAAAGGGAAAAAATACAATTCTCAGTGAAAGATCAGGAGAAGATGAGAAACAACAGACTAATTTGAATACTTGAAAAAGAACCAAATACAACTTCTAGAAGTGAAAATAAGTGATTTGAATTATTAATAAACTTAAACAGCAGATTAGACACAAATGAAGAAAGAATGAGTGAACTAAAATATAGATTTGCACTTTAGGAGACCAACTCACAAAGATTGCTTGAGGCCAGGAGTTTGAGACCAGCCTGGACAACATAGCAAGACTTTGTCTCTACAAAAATAAAAAATACAAAACTAGGCTGGCGTGGTGGTGCATGCCTGTAGTCCTAGCTACTCAGGAGGCTGAGGTGGCAGGATCACTGGAGCTCAGGAGTTTAAGGCTGCAGTGAAGTATGATCATGCCATTGCACTATAGCCTGGGCAACATAGTGAGATCCTGTCTCTTGATATAGAAGAAAGGAAGGAAGGAAGGAAGGAAGGAAGGAAGGAAGGAAGGAAGGAAGGAAGGAAGGAAGGAAGGAAGGAAGGAAGAAAGAAAGAAAGAAAGAAAGAAAGAAAGAAAGAAAGAAAGAAAGAAAGAAAGAAAGAAAGATCTGAACCCCTAGGCTCAAGTGATCCTCCCACCTCAACCTCCCAAAGTGCTGGGATTACAGGTGTGAGCCACTGTGCCCGGTTATAAAAGGATAATTTATGGAAGATATATAGATCTGAGGAAAACACTCATAGTAATAAGAGACAAAGAGAGGAAAATAAAAGGATGAGGAGGATAGAATGAGAAGAGCTCACATATGTTGAACACAAATTCTAGAAGGAGAGAATAGAAAGATTTAGAAAGAGCGATGTTCAAAGGCTGACAATTTTCCAGCTTTGGAAAAAAGCACCAATGCTCCTTAGGTGAGTTCATGCAGATCTATGACTTTTCTTTTTATTAAAGAATCATTT
This sequence comes from Carlito syrichta, assembly GCF_000164805.1. NCBI lineage: Eukaryota > Metazoa > Chordata > Mammalia > Primates > Tarsiidae > Carlito > Carlito syrichta. The sequence goes on from NW_006994758.1 coordinate 184,164, forward strand.
ACTAAAACGTATGCTGCTCTAACAAGGTTTAATTACAATTAATTGTTCATTGATGACATCATTTGGAAAAATACTGATTTGAGGCATTTGGGGATCATAAATTTGAGGTGGTGCTAAAATACTAGGCCACAATAACATAAAAACTGAAAGAGAAGGAGAGCATTAAAGTAATAAAAGGTTGAACAGTTATCATAATACTATAAGAAAGGGATTGATGGCAATGGAAAATTGCCAGGGGAGGGGGTTGGGATTGGCAGTTGAGGGAAACTGCCAGGGGAGGGAGGGGCATACCTCATCAACAAGGGTACCTGTATAAATGAACATTTGTATACATAACCCTGAATCGTACCTCACATCTCTAAAATATAGAAAAAAATTTAAAAGTAAAGTAAAAAAAAGGTGTGAAAATGAAGGCTAAAGTTATTAATTAACTTATTAATGTCAGTCAGGTTAAAAAATTTAACACACTAACACAATGTAAATGGTGGAATAAGGAACTCCAAAAGTCTGTGCCTCCATAAAAGCAATGAAAACAACTGACAAAAACTGTCAGGATCCATTTTTTCCAGAACTTTGGAAACTAACAAAAAGTGTGTAGCAATGAGAGGAATGTTTAATCAAGAAAAACCAGCTGAATCTCAGTAAGAACAGTAAACTTTGTGGTGTTTTAAGTTACCCTGGCCCCATCTCTTACCAGCTCAGTGGTAGCCTTGAAGATAACGGTCTGCACTCCCAGTACAGGTGCCAGTACCAGAGAAAACAGAATGGACCTTATTCAAAAACAATTGTGGCTGCTTGTTTTGACTTGTCTGGTGGTTCCCTGGAAGAACCCACTTGAAAGACTTTTCTTCGTTTGACCTCATTCAAACTAACACTAAAACCTGAGGTAGTAGATAGCAGTTGGGGCAAACAGTAGATCAAACAGCAAGCTTAAAATGAAAAGCCAAAAATGAGACCTCCATAGGGGCTTAAGTAACTTCAACATATGCCTGGGAATCTAGAAGGCCACACACATGTCCAGGACTGTGTGCAGCTACACACATGCCCATGAAAGATCTGAGAAAGCCTTAAGCTCTCACCTCTGACCGACCTCGAGGCTTTTAAGCAAGCAGGAAGTGAAAAATAAGACAAATTTGTAAACTGCCTGGCTGAGTGTTGAAGGCATGTCCGAACATACACACAGAGCCCCTTGGCAAAGACAGGGAGAGTTACTGGCTCCTGGCATTTAAGGAGATCTCTGTCTGACCATTAGCTGATCTCTAAGCTAACCAAGCGAGACTTCACTGGCCACAAAGCACAAAGAATACAGACTACAGAATTAATTCAGGAAAAAAAAAAAAACAACTAAACAAACTTGTTTTAAAATAACAAAAGGCCAGGCTCTGTGGCTCAGCCTGTAATCTCAGCACTTTGAGAGGCCGAGGCGAGTAGAATGCCTGAGCCTGAGGGTTCGAGATCAGCCTGGGCAACTTGGTGAGACCTCATCTCTACAATAAATTTTTTAAAAAATTAGCTGTGCATGGTAGCGCACACCTGCAGTTCCGGCTACTTGGAAAGCTGAGACGGAAGAATTATTGGAGCCCAGCAAGTCAATGCTGGGGTGGCCGTGAGCGTGCCACTGCACTCCAACCTGTGCGACGAAGTGAGACTCCAATTCAAAAAAATAAATAAATAACAAGAAATCCTAGGGAGGGGACAGAATCTGATTTCCAGAGTTACCATATTATATTGTTTGAAATGTCCCATTTTCAATATTTAAAAAAAAGAGACATGCAAAGAGAGAAGAAAGAATGACCTAGTCACAGGAAGAAAAAAATGCTATCCATAGGAACTGTTCCCTGAGAGATCTCAAATGTTAAACTTTCTATAAAAAGACCTTAAATCAGCTATTTAAAATATGTCCAAAAAGCTAAAGGAAACCATGTCTAAAGAAAGTATTAGAAGAATATCTCACCAAATAAAAAAAATATCAATACAGACATAGAAATTATAAGAATGAACCAAATAGAAAATTTGGAATTGAAAAGCATAATAACTGAAATGAAAAATTCACTAGAGAGGCTCAATAGCAGAGATGAGCAGGCAGAAAGAAATGAGTAAACTTGAAGACAGGTCAATTGAAAGTATCCAGTCCATGTAGTAGAAAGAAAAAAAAAAGAAAAACAAACAGAGGCTAAGAGAGCTGTGAGATGCCACCAAGCATACGGACATAATGATAATGAGGGTTCCAAAAGGAGAGAAAGGAACAGAAAGAAAGTTTGAAGAAATAATGGGCAAAAACTTGCTAAATTTGATTTAGAAAAACTATTATATACATCCAAGAATCTCAACAAACTCCAAGTAGGATAAACTCAAAGAGATCCACATTGAGACACATCATAATTGTACTGTCAAAAGACAAAGAGAACCTTGAAATCAGGAAAAGCAACTCATTATTATGTACAAAAAATCCTCAATAGAGGCCAATCCACAATAGAGGCCAGAATCCACAATCCACAATAGAGGCCAGAAAACAGGGGAACGACATAAAGTATGAAAAGAAGAAAAAATTGTCAACCAAGAATTCTACTGGGGGTGCCAAAAAAAAGTATACACATTTTAAGTGATGTTATCTATGCATTAACTTTTCAAAGTTGAATTGCAGTAGCAATGTGTAGTATGACATTTGCTCAAAAGATGACGTTAATCAAATGAATGCTAGTGTCACCATATCACAGGCAGTACAGTCAAAGAAAACAGCAGAAGCATGGTTGGCGGTTGAGGAGCACAAGACCATTTTGAAGTGGTATTTGAAATTCGAAGCCGGGCTCGGTGGCTCAGCCTGAAATCCCGCGCCTTTGGAGGACTGAGGTGAGTGGATTGCCTGAGCCCGCGGGTTCGAGACCCGCCTGGACAGCGAGACTTCATCTCTACAATAAATCAAAAAATCAGCTGGGCGTGGCAGCGTGCGCCTGTAGTTCCAGCTACTCAGAAGGCTGAGGTGGAAAGATTGCCGGAGCCCAGCAGGTCGAGGCTGCGGTGGCCGGGAGCGGCCACTGCACTCCAGTCTGGGCGACAGAGTGAGACTCCAACTCAAAAAAAAAAAAAAAAAGAAAGAAATTCGAGAACGTTGTGGAAGTGCAATGACAATGGGGGCATGAGTATGCAACAGAACCTCCAACACGCCTGGCAATTGCACACAGTCAAGGTAAATTTGAGACACATGGCACTGCGTGTGATGTGCACAAGGGAAGATCTGGGAGGCCTCACACATCAAGTCCTGCTTCTTCTATTGTAGTGTTGGAACAGTTTACAGGCTCGTCACAAAAGCCTACCAAACAATGTGCACGTGAGACAGGAGTTAGCAGAACAAGCATACAATGCATTCTTAAAACAGCAAAATGAAAGTTTTCATCCCAAGATTATTACATGCACTAAATGAAGACAACCCTGATCGAAGGGTGCAGTATTGTGAGTGGTTACAAAACATGGTATGAGAGGATGACGAGTTTGTGGGGAAAACAGTTTGGTCTGATGAAGCACAGTTTAAATTGAATGGAACAGTGTGGTTGAATTTCCCCCATGTTCTCCTGACTTAACACCCCTTGACTTCTACCTATAGGAGACCTTACAGGATGTGGTGTGCCATAGAAAACCAGCTACACTGGCGGTACTTTGGGAAGAAACTGAAATGGTATGCACAGCAACATAAATGGGCATTTTGGTCAATGTTGCTCAAGCAGTTCGCTGTAATCGGAAGTGTCTGGACACTGATGGTAACTACTTTGGGCACCTCTCGTAACGGCGGAAGTCAAGCATGACTTGTATTCATCTTTTGTTATCAGTATGTATTGAGTATTACAATTTTAATATAGTTTATTCCTTTTTTTTTCTTTTTCTTTTTCTTTTTTTTGAGTTGGAGTCTCACTCTGTCGCCCAGACTGG
>NW_006994758.1:188161-203027 GCF_000164805.1 Carlito syrichta
TTTTTTATTTATTGTAGAGATGAGGTCTCGCTGCCCAGACGAGTCTCGAACCCGCGGGCTCAGGCAATTCACTCACCTCAGCCTCCCAAAGGCGCGGGATTACAGGCTGAGCCACCGAGCCTGGCTAGTTTATTCCTTTCTTAAAATGTGTATACTTTTGTCCCTGTTCGGATGCCAAAAAAAAGAAAAAATATGTGTACTTCTTTTGACATTCTTTGTCTATCTGGCAAAATTAGTCTTCAAAAATGAAGGGGAAATTAAGACATTCCCAGATACGCAAAAACTGAGAGGGTTCATCGCTAGCAGATCTGCCCTACAAGAAAGGCTAAAGGCAGTATTTCAGGATGAAGTGAAAAGGCATCAAAGAGCAATTCAAATCCACATAAAGAAATAAAAAACACTGTTAAAGTTAACTACATAGATAAATATAAAAGTCAGTATTAATGTATTTTCTGCTTTGTAACTTACCTTTTTTGCTATCTGATCTAAAAACACAACAACATAAAACAATCATTATAAATCAAAGTTGGAAAATAAACAAACAAATAAATAAATATATCTAAGTTGGGAGGGTCGCTTGAGCCCAGGAGTTCAAGGCTGCTGTGAGCTATGATCACACCACTGCACTCCAGCCTGGACAGTAGAGCAAGACTCCATCTCTTGAAAAAAACATAAATCTATAATCTACATTGATAGATTCATGGGCACACAATATATAAAGATGTAATTTATGACAATAACAACATAAAGGGGTGCTCAAAGCTATATAGGAGCCAAGTTTTTGTATAGTATTGAAATTAAGTTGATATACTAATGTGAATTAGATTGCTAGAAATTAAGATGTCATTTTTAACCCTTGTTATGGTTTGAATGTAGCGCCTCCAAAATACAGGTGCTCTCAATGTGAAAGTATTAAGAGGTAGGGTCTTCAAGAGGTAACTAGGTCATGAGGGCTCCTCCCTCATATAAGATAAAGGAGCTTGATGGAGGGAGTTGGTTATCTCATGCACGTCTGCCGTCTGCCATATAAGGACACAGCAAGAAGGCTTTGCCAGATGCTGGTGCCTTGGGCTTGGACTTTCCAGCCTCAAGAACTGTGAGAAAACAAATTTATGGTCTTTATAGGTTATCCAGTCTGAAGTATTCTGTTATATCAGCACAGAAAGGACTAAAACAATCCCCTAAATGGGACTTGCATTCCAACAAAATGCAAGACTTGTGCACTGAAAACTACAAAACATTGCTAAAGAAAATTAAAGACCTAAATAAATGAAAAGGTCCATTTATTTTCATGGATTGGAAGACAAAAAAGTACTGATACATGCTATGATATGGATAAACCTTGAAAACATTATGCTAAATGAAAGAAGCCAGACACAAAAGGCCACAGTGTGTGATTCCACTTACATGAATGTCCAAAAGGGGCAAATCCATAGGCACAGAAAGTAGATTAGTGGTTGCCAGAGGCTGGGAGGAGGGGGAGTTACTGCTAATGGGTATGAGGTTTCTTTATGGGGAGACGAAAATGTTCTGGAATTAGATAGGGGTGAGGGCTGCACAACATTATATACAGAAAACATTGAATTGTACGCTTTTTAAATTTTTTATTTTAAAGATGTGGGGTACAATTCAGGGTTAGGTATACAAATGTTCATTATGCAGGCACCCTTGTTGATGAGGTGTGCCCCTCCCTCCCCCAGCAGTTTCCCTCAACTGCCGATTTCATCCCCCCTCCTCTGGCAGTTTCCCACCACTTTTAAGTGGTAGATTTTATGGTATGTGAATTATATCTCCAAAAACAACTTTTTTAAAAAGAGGTAGTTTTTTATGCAAAATATACCATCTATCCTCAAATATACACTCAAAGTACCAGTAAGGCCCTAGGATAACATTCTAAGTGGAGTTCAATTTTTTTTTTCTTTTTCACATGGCTTCAGTTCCTAAAACGTTCAGAGGTCCCCAAGACAGATTTGCTTTAACAGAGAATAGAACAAGTTATGACAATTCATACAGCTCTCCATGCTCCCCTGGAAAGTAGTACTGACATTCTTGTCAAAGTGCGCACTTCAGTATCACATCAAAACAGGCTCTTTGATCAAGCTTTATGAAACAATGATCTCATCCTCTGTTGATACCAGGAGCAGGAGCATCACCTTCATCTCTTTTTGTGGTGCTTTTTGTTAAATATAAAGATTTATATTTTTAAGGTCAGGCGCTGGAATGTCAGGCTACCATTACTATTAACAGGCAAACTTGTTGAGTTTTAGTGGCAATAAGGGAAAAAGAACAGTGAGAGGAGTCAACTGCCCTATTTGTAAATAGGGAGAGGGGAGAAAAAGATTATATACCTATAGTGACTTGTGTATGCATAAAAATGATCTGGAAAAATAATTGTCTCTTAAGCATTTGAAAACTTATTTTTTTGAATCAGGGTCTCACTCTGTCACCCAGGATGGAGTGCAGTGCCACAATCACAGCTCACTGCAACCTTGAACTCCTGGGTTCAGGTGATCCTTCCACCTCAGCTTCCCAAATAGCTGGGACTACAGGCATGTGCCACCATGCCTACCTAATTTTTCAATTTTTTTTAGAGACGAGGTCTCACTATGTTTCCCAGATCTCAAACTCTTGGGCTCAAGCAGTCCTCTGGCCTTGGCCTCCCAAAATGCTGGGATTACAGGTGTGGCCACCACACCCAGCCTGAAAATTTCTTTCATAAATAAGCACACAGCTATACCATTTTCACCAATTAGCTTGGCAAAAATTCACATTTCAATACTCAGGCCATTGGCAAGACTGTGGTGAAATAAGCATTCACATATTTTACTGCTCCTTACCCTTGCTTGGACCAGCCATGCTCATTCCTACTTCAGGACCTTTGCACTTGCTGCTCCCTCTGCCTGAACACTCTTTGCCAAGATTACCATGGGGCTTGCTCCTTCCAGTCAACCTAAGATCCAGCTCATCATCCCCTCCTCAATGAGGTCTCCCTACCTGCCTCCTCACCCACCACCTCACCACACCACTCTGACATCACTCATTTTCTTCACAGCACCCATCTTTATCAGAAATGATTTCTCTCTTTTCCTCTCTTCTTCTAGGCCAGGGGTCAGCTAACTTTTTCTGAAAAGAGCCAGAGGGTAGACAGCTTAGGCTTTGCAGGCCTTATGGTCTGTTGCAAATTCTCAGCTCTGCACGAGAAAGGCATAAACAATAAACGAACAAGCATGACTGCATCCCAACAAAACTTGATTTATACACACATAAATTTGAATTTCACATCACAAAATATTATTCTTTTGTTTCCTTCAATCATTTAGAAATGTAAAGGCTAGTCTCAGTTCAAAGCTCATACCAAAATAGGCGGCAGGTCAAATTTAGCCTGCAGGGCAGAGTTTGCCCACTCTTGTGCTAGAACATCAACTCCAGGGCATGATTGTCTGCTTGATTGATTCACTGCCATATCCCAGCATCCAGAGCAGTGCCTGGCACCCAAAAGGCTCTCGATAGATGTTCACCAAGTGAGTGAGTGAGTGAGTGAGTGAGTGAAATGACAAACTGAATAGCAAGTTACTGAGGGAGTGAATTAGGGAAACACATGACAGCAGGCACAGTCCCACCCTCAGGGCCTCACTTTACCCTAGCCTGGATTTCAACAGGCTCCCCTAAGTCTTAGAAAAAGATCAGAAGGCTGAGACTGGAGTAGTAATTCAACATCTTTATTCTTCCCCTTTAGCTCAAGGGTAATCCTGACAACAGCTTTAGCCAGGAGGAGGCAGAGAGAACTGGGCTGGGCAAGGGCTCTCCTAGGACCTGGCCTCTTCCTCCTCCTCCTCCTCCTCCTGTGGGGTTGGGGTTGGGATTAGGGCTGTAATCCAAGCTCAGCAACCCTAGGGAGGAGGGAAGGAGACCACTCTGCAGCCTCTGTTGTCCTCCACCTCTGACAGCCATGTTAATGGGAACCAGCCACCTCCACACACCAGGCAGGAGGGACCCTAGAGAGCAGCTCCGACCCCCTCCATGCACACATGTGCATGGCACAGAGACCCGGGTCAGGTAGGGTATGGTCAGTGCCCAGACACGCGACTCTGGCCTGTGGCCCAGTTGACAAACATAAAGCCTAGACTGACTGCCATGAAGAGGACCCCCAGTACTCCAAAACACAGGGCCTGTGGACAAGAGGGAGAGAAAATGGGACTGGTTGGGAACCCCCACCCAAGTACCTCCTGAGAATGTCCCTCAAATCCTCTACCTCCTCCAGAGAGTGCCCCATCCATTCCTGACCTTCCTTTGCCTGCCCTCTTCTTCCTTACAGCCAGCCCCTTCCTGTAAATCCTCCTTCCATCTTCCCAGACCCATCAGGAAGTGCTCTCCTCCATCTTCCTTGAACGTGCTCCCAGATCTCCTTCCAATAGGGCTCCTTCCATCTGTCTGGAGAATGCTCCCTCTATGCCAGAGCCTTCTTGAGTGCCCCTTCTGTCTTCCCAGGCCCTGCTGGTGCTTTCTGCTCTGCCCCTTCCTTCTTCCAGAGCATTCTTCCAGATGCTCCCTCTTCCCCCAGCCCACTCCTGAGAATGTTCCTTCATCTGCAGTCATCCTGGAGCAAACGCTCCCTCCTTGGAGTGTTCCCTCTTTGCCCAGCTCTCCCCTAGAATGCTCACCTGGATCTTGGGCCAGGAGAAGAGAGGTTCCACCTCAGAGGGTACAATGCAGAGGTAGAAGATGCTGGGAAGGATGAAGATGAGGCTGGGGGCTGAGGTGGACCCTGGAGGACAAGAAGGAGGGACAGGAGTCAACCTAAGGTTGGGTACAAGGCCCATATTAGGTGAGGTATGGGACTCAAGTTAGGGATACTGACCGATAATCCCAAAGATATCCCGGATGGTTGGCACACAGATGACCAGGACGTTGACCAAGATAAGCAGGATCAGGGCTATGGCCACATGCCGTGGCCAGCTGAAGGCCTTGCTTGGGAAAAGCAGCTGCTGCAGAGCCCGGCGGATCTGTGGCCAGAGGAGGGTGGGACAGAAGTCAGGAAGTGCTGCCCCCACTTTCATGTGATCATCTGTCTTTACCTCTATCCTCTGAGATCCCTGATTTCTCCTTCCTCTGACCATCTATGGCTCCACACTGCCTGACCATCCATCTATACTTCCACCTCCTGAATGAGCTTCCTGCCTCTGTCCTCTGACAATCCATGTCTCTTCCTTCTGTCCGAACATCCATCTGTGCCTCCACCCACTGTCTGAATTCTTGCCTCCTCCTCTATCTGACCATCTCTCCCTCTCCCTGACCAGCCACCTATCCTTCCACCATGTCTGAGACCCTGCCTCTCTCCATCTGACTACCTCTACCTCCCTCCTCTGTCTAAGCATCTGAGAGCTCTGTCCTTCCTTTAGCTTACCATTCCAGCCCCCACTCTTTTCCTGTCCATTCCCATTTCTTCATTCTGCCTGGCCATCTGTCTATGCTTCTACCTTCTGACTGATCAGTCCTACTTGTCTCTTCGGTCTAGCCATCCATCTGTGCCTCCTCTCTACAACTCACTACCCCATCCCCTGACCCTCTGTCCTGCCATCTACATCTCCCCTTCTGTGTGACCATCTACATTTGCCTTCTCTGTCCATCTGACAACTTTTACTTCCCTGTCTGTCCATCCTTGCCTCCTCCATCCATCCATCCACTCCATCCCCACACTTCATCTGAATACCATGCCTATGCTCTCCACCCATTCATCCGTGTCCCTCCATTCTGTGGGCCCACCCTTGTCCCCACGCACAGGGAACAGCACAACTGGCACTGTAAGGGTCACCGCAAGCAGCACGGCCAGGCGCACACAGAGGATGAGCAGGTCCTTCTGGCTGTACATGTGCAGCATCTCTGCCTCCACGCTGCCTGGGCCATGGGACAGGGGACACGGGATGCAGGATGTGGCAGGAGCACCAGGACTCATTCCCCAGAAACCCATATATATAAACATGGTATGCACAATGCACACCTTCCCTTTGGAAACTGATAGGTCTAAGATCATGGGGGAAAAGAGCTCAGAGGCTCCAGCACCAGTCCTCCCCATCCCCCCAGCCCCAGTCCCAGCGCCACTCACTGTAGAAGGTGAGGTATCCAAAGGTCGCTGTGAGCCCATACATGCAGAACATGGCCCCAATGGATATGTTGGCCACAGCTTGCATCCTGCGCTGGGAGGGCCTGAAGTGTAGAGGTCACAGAGCTATCACACCCAGATCCCTGGACTTGGCCCAGGCCCCTCAAAGCCAGCCCCTATTTTCCATAGTCCCCTGCTCCCAGACTGACATTCAGCCAGTACATGCTGGGATGCCTGCCTCCGCTTCTACTGTGTGACTAGTCAAGCCTCCCCTCTGTCCACCCATATCTCACCCCATATGAGCAATCTCTGCCTCTCCCTTCACCTGACCATCCATGTTGTCCCTGCCTGATCATCCATACATCCCTCCATCATATCATTCCTGCCTCCTCCACTTTCTATCCATATCTCACCATCCACCTGACCGCCCCCGCTCCCCATGCCCATCCATGCATACCACCCCCTCCATCTGATCATCCGAGTGCTGACTCCCAGCTCTGCCCATTCACACTTGTGCTGGATGTTCAAATAGAATACTTAAGCCCCAACAGTAAACAGTCACTGACCTGAGTCTCCCGAGGCCTCCTGGCCACCCCAAACCCCTCCTTTGGCACAAAATAGCCACCATCAAGCTATAGTCTCAGGGCTGCTGTGGGGATTGTCGGGCATTATGACTACCACCCCACCCGCTAGCCCCTCACACATGCCCACTTGCCTGCCCACTCACCGGCAGAGCTCCGTGTAGATAGGCAACACCTCAGGGTGGCAGACAAAGGCGAAAGCCATTATGGGCACTGTATAGGACATCTGGGGGAATGGTCCAAGGTCATGGGATTAGAGTTCACAGGGGTCCAACCCCTCTTCCCCATCCCCCCAGCCCTGCATATCAGACATACAGAAGCAGGCCCAGTGTCCGATACCTGGCTCCACTCTGAGCAGAATGCACCATGTGGCAAGACTAGAGGATCTAAGGGTGTTACACACTCTTACATGCCTGCATACCCACCTGGGAGTCAACTGTGAACATCTGGGCCTCACAGGTGCTGTTAAGCCCCTGGGTAGGGAGGCCCTCCACTTCTGTCTCATTGCGACCTACAGCACAGCCAAGCTGAAATTTCTTATAGATGACCTGGGGGTGAGGGGAGCAGGGAAGCGAGGTCTTGAGAAAGGCTATGTCCCAGTGTCCCAAACTCTCTCCCACTTTTTCATGTCCTTCTCTCTGACTCACCGAAACAAGGAAAAACAGCATGCAGGTCAGAGAGAGACCACTGGTATATCCCAGGTAGCCTACAAGGGGCAACACACAGAGCCTCAGAAATCAAGGGATCCCCCTATGGAAAACTCCAAACCCCTAGTCTAGACTTCAAGGCCTCTTCACCCACCCAGACCAGCTTCCCCTCCACAGCAAACTCCTACTAATCTATTAAAACCCACATCAAACAAGCTCTCTCCTGGTGTTCTGAAGCCCTTGAAAATGGAGATTTTCTCAGTCTGGCTCTCCCCTCTGACCTCGCTATCCAATGACCAACCAGGAAGCTTCTTACCCAAGTGTTTCATGAGGGCCAGGGGCAGGATGATCAACACACTGACAATGATGATGAGGAGGTTTCCCTTCAAGAACCAGTCCCTACAGAGACAGGAAGACACCATGACTAGCTGCCAGCCAAGAAACGCTGCCACATAGACACTCAAAGACAGCTGAACAGACACACTTCTGCCCAAAGTCCGGAGAGATAAGGTGACACCTCAGCTGTGAGAAATAATTCAGGTGGTTACAATGACAAATGGCACAATAGAATCAACAAAAGCATTCAGCCTGATTATGAGACTGTCGATCAGATACCATCAGTGGGACACAGCTGAAAAAAAACTCGCCATCAGATTCACAAGTAGACAACAATCAGATGGTCAAACACTCCAAATCAGTCAGATACAATGTGAAGATCAGTCCAACACAAGGTGATCAACACAAGACAGAGTGAATCACGATCCTGGTGTGTCTGACAGGTAGAACAACGTCTGATGATCTGGTGGACAAGCCTCAATGCAGAATTAGTCAAAAAGTCAGAAACACACATGCATGCTTGTTTGAACAGCTCAAGGTTTGTTGGATGCCCAAAAGTACACCTGTGGGCCGATTTGGTCACACAGCCAGAGAAAGACGAAAATAGAAACAGAATCACCCAGCTGGCCACACTGTTGTAATCAAGCTCTGAGAAAGAGTGGGTTGTGTATAGACTGCGGAGGAAGGTGGCCAGGCCAGACAGTCAGTTAATATAAAATCGGCTGAACACCTGCTCATTTGTTCAAAAGAACTTGACTGAGTGCCTACTACGTTCCAAGCATCTGCAGTTCTCTTTCTGTCTCATATACAGTTACCCAGAAGAAACCAACAAAGTGCCATTGGTCAGATAGAAAACTAGACATACCTAATCACACTTAGTTATCTAAATGTTCTCAGAATCAAATCGAAGATCTAACATAATACAAACCAACATAAAAAGCAAGCACTCAGTTTAAACTGTCAGACAGACACACAGACCAACTAACCCAGAGTCAGACTGACCAAACCAGACACACACCCACACACTATATAGAGTCTGTGGGACCAGAGGCAGAGTTAGCCACTAGACACACAGTGCTGTGCATTAAACATACAGAGGCAGCTACGTACACGAAGCTGGAGCAAAAGTACCACAGCACACTACACATACACACTAACTCTACTGGAGTCCTGTGGTGCACATACAACCAGAAAGACTGAGTCAACGTAGTGGATCTGGACTCAGTCAGCTGGATGCACAGTCAGAACAGTCAAACATAACATGGTTGCAACTATAATACAGAGAACATAGACAGTCATAGTCAGAGATGACACACACCCAGAGATAGAGAGAATTTTCCAGAACAGTAATCAAATCAAACACAGAGATGGAGTTGGCTGGACACATACAGTCAGAGCAAGTCACACAATCAGTTGGGACTACAGAGTACTGTGCGCGCGCGCACACACACACACACACACACACACACACACACACACACACACACACACACACTGTTGAAGTAATGCTTATAGCTGGACAGATTCAGCCAGATGAACTCAGAATCAAGCTCAAAGAATCAGCTGAACAGGAAAAGTCAGAGTAACCAAGTGTCAGACACATATGGCTGGAATCACAGTATACAGGACACAGCTGTAGTCAGGAGAATCAGCCAGTACAACAGTCACTGAATCTATTGGATACGTACAGACACACACACAGTCAGCATCAGAGTAAACTGGACATAGAGTCAGAAGGAGCCAGAAGTAGCCAGAATAACAGTCACAAAATCAGCACGTGGTCTACTGGTTATTCCTATAGTCAGAGCAACAGTCACACATACTGTTGGCATCACAGTGCACAGCAATCTCGGTCTGATCTAAACAGCCTGGCCAACAGTCTCACAATAGAACACCTAGGAGTCAGCTGGACACACAGGGTTGAAGATACCAGCTGGACCTCATAGGCAGAATCTAGGGCCCTCAGGCTAGCCAAGGAGTGTTGCTCACTCACCCCTCCGGGTCCATGCTCAGGAAGGTGCCGATAACCAGGGGGAGCTCAGATTTGATGATGAACAGGTAACTGGACATGGCTGGTGTGAGTAGGATAGGTGTAAGCAGGATTCCCTTCATACCCCACCCCGTCTTCCCCAGCCCACTCTAAGGAAGCCCACCTCACCCTTCCCTCTTCCCCCAAGCTGATGCCCACCTCCCAGAGTCCTCACCCCCAACATTGTGCAGACAGATGACCGCGGCCACCACTACCTTCCCCGCTGGCCCGAATGCCCTCTGTCCCAGCTGTTCATAGGCTCGGATGCCTAGTGGGGAGTGGGGGGAGGCAGGAACAGGTTGTAGGTTTGGGAGGCCAGGCTGAAAGGCACAGGCCTGGGAGCTGAGGGTGGGACTTGGGGGACCTAGGTTGACTGTTGGAGGCTGGAGGTGAGGGTTAAGCAGTGAGGGTTGAGTTTGGGGACAGAGTCTGGGAGGTGAGATCTAAGATCAGGGACTGATGGCCAAGGAGAAGGTTGGAGGTTGGAGGTAGGGAGTGGGAGATTTTGGAGCCAGAATATGGCCTGAGATCATGGTGGGAGCACAGCCTGGGAACGGGGCAACAGAAGGCTAAGGAATGGGAGCCTCAGGGTTGTGAAGTTGGCTTCCAGGTTAAGCAAGGGCTGAGGATTGAGAAGTGGGAGTTAGAAGTAGAGTGTAGTGATCTGGGGGTGGGGAGGGTCTGATGGCCAGACAGAGGGGTGGGGTGGCAACTGGAAGATAGGGATCTGGAAGCCCAGGTAAAGTCTGAGGGCCAGGGTTCTGGAATTGAGCAGGGGTCTGGGGTGCTGGGTTCAGGATCTGGGGTCAGGGTGGCACATCCAGTGTCCGGGATTTGGGCTGAAGTCTGGGGTCTGAGGTCAGGGAGTTGGGTCCAGGGTCTGGGGTCCACAGTCAGGCTCTGGGTCTCACCTACAACACCGGCACAGGTCAGCAGGAGGTGGATGGAATACGAAGACAGAAGCGCAATGCACAGCAGCAGGACCCTGTGCAGGCAGCACAGCTCAGACCTGGCCCGAGGCCTCCCACCTGCCCCATGACACCCCTATCTCCCCAGGCCACTTATGGACTCACAGGAAGAAGAGGACCCCAGTGTGGGCCATGGCATAGGCCAGTCCCAGGATGCCGCTGCCCATGATGGCGTTGCTGAGGTTGAACACTGACATTCCAAACGATGTCTTTCCCTCAAACTGCAGTCAAAGGACAAAGCCCAGGCACACATGCGGGGGGTGGGGGGGCAGGGAAAGACTGGGGAGGAAGCAAGTGGATGGGGAGAAGCCCAGGAGGGACCATAGGAGGAGGAAAGAGGCTGCTGGAAGAGAAAGAGAGCTGAAGAGAAGAAGAAACTGGGAAAGGGAAAAAACTAAGAGAAACTTTGAGGGAGCAGCTGAAAGTGGAGTGAAACAGGGGAGAGTGGGCCAGCTGCCAAGGGCAAAACAGTTGGGGAGGAGAGTAGCTGGGAAGGAGGGCCAGCTAGGATGGGGAGTGCTAGAGGGAGACCAGCTGGGAAGCAAAGTAGGTAGGGAGGGGAGCGGCTAGGGAGGACAATCCCTGGACAGGGAGAGGCTAGGTAAGGGAGAGAGCTCAGGGGCTTACCTGGGGAAGGGGAGTATCTGGAGAGGGGAGCAACTGAGGAGTGAATAGCTCTAGTGGGGAGACAGTTAGGCAGGGGAGCAACTGCAGAGAAGGAGCAGTAGGGGAGATTAGCTGGAGAAAGTGCCACGGGGACAGATCCT
Source organism: Carlito syrichta (assembly GCF_000164805.1). Lineage (NCBI taxonomy): Eukaryota > Metazoa > Chordata > Mammalia > Primates > Tarsiidae > Carlito > Carlito syrichta. The sequence goes on from NW_006994758.1 coordinate 199,590, forward strand.
GTGGGGTCACTCACATCCATGAACTGGACTGGCTTCCTCCCTGGAGCAGTACCATGGCTGGGCAGGAAGCCCTCATGCTCCTGCCTGTAGCTGGATAGGGCAGGGAAATAGGCGCTGATAAGACAGTAACCCTGACCCTGACCTCACCTCCTTGGACCCCTGACTCACCCCACAGCACCCGCAGGAAGGGTTCCGTTCATCCTTGGATCCTGCAGTTCCATCCTGTGGGCAGAAGGTCAGAGATGGAGTAGGGGGCTACAAAGTGAGGAGAGCTAGATAAAGAGAGGAGGGGATCACATAGAGACAGACAGATGTAAAGACAGAGAAAGCAATGTATCGAGGGACAGGGACAGAGAGGGATGAGAGAGACAGGGCTACAAACGGAGAGGCCAACAGAGAAAGAGATGGGAGAGAGAGGAGAGAACCAGAGGAGAAAGAGTCTGCCAGTTACTCGGAGAGACACAGAGAAAAGAAGACAGCGAGAAACAGTGGAGGAGACAGACAGAAAGCTACACAGAAAGACCCCACTGCAGACTAGATGGCCACTTGGAGCTGGGATTGCCTCTCCTCCCAGACCCCAAACTTACTCTGTCTCTCTTGCCGTCTGTCTCTTTCATTGCCCGGTCCCCCGCGGCCCCCTCCTTTTCTCCACCCTCACCGCGTGGCGGCTCACTCCTTACAGGGACACGTGTCGCCCGGCTGCCCCTCCCCTCTAATGCCCCTCACCCCCCTCCTGGCTCCCTAAGCATGAGCCCAGAGCTGATGCAACCTGTTGAATGGGCTGGGGATGGGGAATAAACTTAGAGACCCCAGCCTCAGATGCTGAAAACTGCTCTCTGCATGTCCTCATTAGAGGCCAAAGACAACTCCCCAAACCAAGTCCCTTTCTAGGAATATTACTGACCCAGGGACCCCAATTTAAACCTTCCCCTAGGGCTTTGAGGTGTTTTCAAGTCTTAAATACCCGTCTTCTGACAGTAACTCTGGAGACACTTTCAGGCTTCAGACTTGAGAAACTTCCTGAGCTTGGGGTGTCTCAGGAACCTAGCCTGAGCCCTAATTTCCCCTCCCGAGGATGAACTGTTTCTGAGACCTTCATCAAAGCCCCTCTCCCAGGGCCCACTGTGTCTCCTAGATTGGGGGTGTCTCTGCAATCTCCACTGAGCCTGGAGCTCTGTCTTGTGGATAGAGCGTCTCTGAAGAGGCTCCTGGCCCTGAGTTTACTCCCTGGGAATGAGGTATCTCAGAAACCCCCATTCAAGGGTCCCACTAGAGCTAAAATTGGCTTCGGAAAACCCCCTCCCCAAGTCCTGAATCCCCTTCCTGGGAATGGGAATTTTCAAGAAGCCCCATCCCCAGCTCCGAGCACCTTCTGGAGACTTGCACCCACTCCTGAATCCACTTCCTGGGATCAAGGTACCAAAGGACATCCCCCCCGTTCAATTCCCCACTAGTGCTAAAAGTGTCTCCAGGAAACCCTTGAGCTCCCTCCCGGAACCCCCACTCATATCTCGGGGCCCCAGGGGACACCATCCCCACCGCTCGCACCCCCTCCTCACCTCCCTCCTCCTCTCAGCTCTAGAAGCGGCAGCAACTCAGACTTGGGCTCAGGGAGCCTCACCACCAGTTCAGCTCCCGCTCTGGCAAGGCCCTGCCCCTGCCCCTGACCCCGCCCCCGCCCTATGGCCAATCTGCTCCGCCCGCGCCTGTTCCACAGTCAGATAGCCTAATCAGGAAAGGACCCTAGACCTTGGGGGCCCCCAGAGGGAGGCAGGGAGAGCATTTTGTGGTTGGGTGGGGAGTATGGACTCACACTGTCTGCATACTGGGTGTACCCCAGAGTTCTGGACTTCAGCCCAGGCATGGGGTGGGACCTGTCCTAACCCTAACTGAGGAATCCCACTGTTTGTCTGTCTGTCTGTCTTAAATGGAGTCTGTCTGTTCACTTCCATCCAGGCATGTGACAAGCACGTCTGTCCCAGGCAAGGTAGTTGTCCTCTTCAGGGAGTCAGGCAGAGTGGACTTGGGGTCTGGGCCCAACTCAACTGGGCTGCCTGAAGCCCAGGTGGACAAGAGGCCCCTCTCCGGGCCCCTCGCCCACCTGTCCACCTCCCACAGGGAGCACAGAATTCCCGGAAAGGCCAGGAGCTGGCTGGGCTTCAAAGCTAGCCTAGATGCCCTCACCCCGCCCACAGTTGGAGGAGGGCAAGGGATGAGGCGTTTACTTCCCCGCAGTGGGACAGAGACTCCTGCACACTCAGGCATCGAACTACACAACAGCCCCAATCACACCCCATCCGAGGGCTCAGAGACTCACCATCACCCACAGAGGTATAAACAAGTACAGCCAAATGGGCATTCAGACTCACAGCCACAGATAGAGAATACAAGCTGACAGACATGAACACACACACACTCACCACTGCACACAGAGAGCCAGGCTCATGGGACAGTCACACAGCCACACACCATGAAAATAGTCTTACAGGTATCATCACCACAACTCAGAGTCACACACAGAGCGCACACACTGACATGGGGGAAAGGCCTATAAAGACTTATAGACAGTATAGACTCCCAGACATTATCACCCAGGAACCCACAGCCACACCAGACAACCAACAGGCAAATCACACAGACTCTCAGTGCACAGTGAACAGACTCCCACACACAGCCAACATATACACACACACACGATTCCAGGTTCAGATAGCCCTAGAAGCAAACTTCCGGATTCAAGCTCTAAAATGATACCTTTGTGCATGTGAACTCAGGTGTGCACTTGGGACCACATACAACTCTGGTCACAGAGAGAGAGACACTCATGGGCAGACATGATTGTACAAACAGAAATTGCAGTCACACACGCAACTGGATTCAAGCAGATGGCGGCACATAGCTGTGTACACACACAGCTATTCACAAATCAAGTCAGAAAAGAGACATGCAGGGAAAGCATAACCAGGTGCACAACCAGGAAATGCAAGAATGCAGAGAGTACACTTACTACCTTTGCAAAGAGGAAGTCCAGAAAACACCTAAAGCTTCAGGAGAACCGCATAGTATGCATGCACACAGTGACACCAAAAGAAACAACCCTAGGGCCAGGCACAGTGGCTCATGTGTAATCCCAGTACCTGGGAGGCCGAGGTAGAAGGATGACTTGAGGCCCGGAGTTTAAAACATGCCTGGGCAACATGGTGAGATCCTGTCTCTATAAAGAAAATAATTTAGGCCAGGTGCAGTGGCTCAAGCTTATAATCCCAGTACTTTGGAAGGCCGAGGCACGGATTGCCTGAGCCAGCGGTTTCGAGACCAGCTTGGGCAACATGGTGAGACCTTGTCTCTACAATAAATCAAAAAATGAGCTAGGCATGGTAGTGCGTGCCTGTAGTTCCGGCTACTTGGAAGGCTGAGGCGGAAGGATCGCCTGAGCCC
>NW_006994758.1:203148-210760 GCF_000164805.1 Carlito syrichta
CAAAAAAAAAAAAAAAAAAAAAGAAGAAGAAAGAAAATAATTTTTTTTAAATAAAAAGATTTAAAAGGCACCCCTAGGGCACACATACCTGCAGCCACTCACCAAGGATAGACAGACAGTGGCACACACACAAAGAAGACACACACACAGGAGATACACAGGAGAGACAAATACACTCATCACCCACAAGCATTACAACACACACCACACACAGCCTCATGGAGATGAACTGTACACACACAGCTGCCACAAAGGAAACACATAGACAGAAGACACAACCAGGCAAGTTACACAGGAGGACACATGTGCAGCAAAATACAAGTGGTAGTAGCTGAGAAGAGGCAGATGAGAGACACTCAGGTGTGTGCGCGCGCGCACACACACACACACACACACACACACACCCTGCCCTGTCCCCTCCTGCCTCTCTCCCCTTCCCTTCTTTCCCTGTTTATCTACTGGGATTTCTTTCTCCTCTGCTACCCATCCCCCACCCAGAGCCATTACACTTCTGTGCTGCAGGCTGGCCAGGGAATGAGACACCTGTCAGCAAAGTCCTTGGTCCAGGTGGCTAAAGGACGGAGGTGGGGAGTGAGGAGGATGCTAGGCAGGTATCTATGTTTCAACAAAAGCCTAAAGTGCCCTGTCATAAGAATAGAATACCTTGGACAAAAAATAGATAGCCCTCTTCCCCTGCAACCATTCACCGCCACCCAGTGCAGCCTCCTGCCCTGATCAATCCCTTTTCCTCTCCTCCCAGGGCCTTCTCTGGCCCTCCAACACTGCCCAGCACAGGGCTACCAGGCACACAGCAGGTGCTCAATAAATGTCACTGATCAAGTGTCATATTATCATCATCATTTTTATTTCTGCCAAGGTAACTCTTCTAGAGGAGGGATGACCCTCCATCCAGCTCTGCACCCCACAGCTCCCCAAGTTTCAGGGCACTGCAAATAGCAGGTGTTCAACATACACTGGTTGAAGGAAAAACAAAGAAAAAGTGGAATCTGGCTGCACAGGGCAACCTGCTTTAGAAGGAACAGATGTCTTCAAGCGTGACCAAGGCCTTGAGGCTGTGCCAGGGATAAGAACACTTTGTTAGTTCATCAAAGTAGGGCCCCTTCTCAGGGTCATTTGAGGTTTGTGTTGGTTCAGTAAAGCAGATCCTTGTGTAACATTTAGGACTCCTATCCAGTCTATTAATAGTCATTTGGGTTCTTGTCCATTCTTTTAAAGAGACCCCTGGTTTTCATTAAAACAGGTCACTGCTCGCTCATATTCAGGGAGGGAGCAACATAAGGAAGCAGTTAACAGCAAAGGCTTTCTCAGCTCAGCCACTGAAGCTGTGTGGCCCAGAGCAAGTTCCTAAACCTCACATTATGTCTCAGTTTCTTCAAAGGCATAATGATGCCTAACTCATGAGCTATTGAGAAGACTGAATGAATGAACACAGGTAAAGCACTTAAAATAATGCTTGATACACATATTTGTGAAAGGAATTAAAGGTTTATTCTGAGACTGTGAAAGCAAACTCCCACTCAGCTTCATCTAGGATTCTAATCTGTGTTTTTAGGCAGGCTCCCTACAGGGTAACTCTTTCTAGTCTCTTCCATCCCTACAAGCAGCCTCTGGGCAGCAACGTTCTAGCCCCATGACCCTGGGCCACCTCCTTCTCTCCCTCACACTGTAAAGATGCCCCCTCCAGGAAAGAGCTGACCTGGCAGCTCCCCACTCCCTGACCTCTTCAGGAGGCTGAGGGGAGGACACCTTTACACTCAGTGGGGTGCCGGGTGGGAGCTGCAGGCCGACACCCTACTTCGGGAAGAGCCTGGGGAGTTCAGAGCCTGGCTCCCGTCCCCCAAACCCTTGGCCCTGCTGGAGGAAGCAAGTTTCTTTACTAAAAATTAAACATCCTCTTAGTGAGCGGCAAGAAAACAGGACATGAGAAGCATCCCACAGGGTGAACATGGGCCCCCAGTGCTTGCCGCCCCCTCCTCTCTTGTGGAGCAGCAGCCTGGTGGCTTGAACCCTTCCTTTCTCACACTTGCTCACCTCTGCAAAGGCGCCATGAGCTCTGCTGACAAAGCTCTTGCTTTTTCCCTGGCTCTCAGGGACTCCTTCAGGAGTCTCTGAATCTCTGTGTACGCCTCCTCCCATGACTCCACAAAAACGCACAACATGCCTCTGAGGAAAAAACGAAGGAACAAATAAATAAAAGGGTGAATTCAACAAACATTCATTAAACATTAACTGTGTGCCAGCCCTGTTCCAGGCACTGGGAGGCAGCAGTGAACATGACAGAAGCATACATGCTAAGGAATGGTTAATCAATTATTCACTTATTTGACTATTCACCAGACTTGTTTCCACTTCAGGGTCTTTGCACTTGGTGTTCCCTCTGCCTGAAATACTCTTCCTCCAAATATTCCTAGGGGGCACTCTCCTTTAAGTCTCAGCTCAAACGTCAACTCCTCAGAGAAGCCTTCCCTGACTACATTGTCTAAAATAGGAACTCAACCCCTCTATTACTCTCCATCCCTTTCACCCTACTTTATCATTCTTCACAGCTTTTATCACCGCCTGACATGTTATATATTTACATATTTAACAGTATATCTCTATTTAGTACAGTTACTTTTAGTAAGTAAATGTATAGCGATATTAGTATATTCATATATGTATATTGGCCAAATTTGTATATCATATGTACAAGATGATACATAGATCTTATACATACACTATACAAAATGCATAAAATATATACCATTATGCATAGTGACGTATTTGTATTATGTTGTTTACTACTGTGTAATGTATGTAGTAATAAATATATATCACTATATAGCTCTATATAGTCATATACATATTGGTAAATGGCATATATGTTTATATGCTTAATATAATGATATATGTCCTCCTTGTCTCAGTTTCCTCACCTGTAAACTGGTGATAATTACAGTAACCACTTCATATGGACTTTTTTTTAAGGATCTTGCTGTGTTGCCCAGGCTGGATTCAAACTCCTGGGCTCAAGGGATCCTCCAGCCTAAGCCTCTGGAGTAGCTGGGACTACATGCATGAGCCACCATGCCCCACTAAGGCTCATATACATGTTGTTAGGATTAAAATAAGTGAACAAAGGAAAGGGTGTGCTGGCGCCATCTTGTACAGGTTCAACATCTTGTACATGTTCAATTTTCAGAAATTTTGCAAACTGGTTGTTAAAGAGCTATTGTCAAAAATGAAATAATACAAATTACAATTAAGTAAATAGATTTTTAAAGGCAGTAAATACTCAAAACTCATCACTTCCTAATTACTGCATTTCACTAGTCTCTATGCTCTTGAGGTCATCTACCCCTATTTTATCTGCATGATAAAAATAGTACATAATGGTGCGCTACTGCATCTCTTTCGAACTTCCCGTTCAGAGACTAAATGTCAGTGACTTGAAATCTGCCAAGATGATAATACGTAAACCATGGAAATTGACAGGTGCTATAAACAGACTCCCCCCCAAAAAAGGCGGTTGTTAGCCACCTCCTTGCACGCCACTGAAAGTATTTAGTACCTCGCACATGGCAAATGCTATATAATAAATGCTTCCATTATATTTGTGTTTGTCCACTGGGTCAGGATGTATAGTCTTCTTTGTGTGACGGTTGGAGTTTAAAACGCCTGAAGAAAAAAATGTTTGAAAAACACAATTACAAGAGGCCGGACAATGTGCTAAGCAACATCTATGTAACCCTCCCAATAATTCTGTGAAGCCTGTATTATTGATTACCCCCATTCTCCAGGTAGGGAAACTGAAGTTTTGAGAAGGTAAAATTCAGGCTGCGCGCCATCCACTAACGGAAATGGGATTCAAAATTGCTGCCGAAGAGCTTTCGCGCGCTCGCGCCCTTCATTCACGCACTTCCCGTACTCTCACGCTTACGCCCACAGCAGTAATTTCGCTTCACGGCACGCATAAAATAGGGGGGGGGGGGGGGAGACGTCGTGCGAGGTGCATCTTGGGAAATGTAGTCCTCAGTTTCAATGACCAGCCTGATCCAAGAAGAGAAGGGTAGGGGAGCAAATTGATCTTGGTCTTGGAACAAAAGAACAAAGAATCGGTTCTTGTGCGTCGTGACGTTTCAACCACGCAGTGCGTTTATTCAGTCGCTTTGGTCGCCCCCGCTGCATGCCGGGAACGGCAGTTCGCGTGACCCGGATACGTCGACACAAGGTGACGGGACTCACGTTGTACGTTCAGGTCAGATCTGGACCTCGCCGGTGCCTCGGAGTTCCGGGATGCCACGCTGCTGTTAACGCTTAGGCGTGCATGACTGGCATTCGGGTCAGCTACGAACACAAACTGAAGCCCTACGATCTCTCACCGGCTTGCGCTCTCGCCGAGGCTCCAGCTGCCCGCGGACCAACCACCTTCCTCTTGCTTCTCCCCGCTCCGAAAGCTAAGGTAGGCCCTGGGGCATGGAGGACGTGGATCTAGGCCGGGACTGGTGAGGCACGCCTGCACTGTTCCGCCGGCGAGGGAAGGAGAGCGGTCTGCTCAGGGCGCTGCAGCTGCAAAGTCCGGGCGGCTGGCACCAAGTAGGTTCTAGACCCAAAATTTGCCTGTAGAAGGGGACAGGTATGCCGGGTGACTCGAGAAGGGGGCATGGGAGTGGAGCGGTCCAGAATATCCGCGGAGCCATCTTGAGGGGGATCTGGTGGTCTCAATGGAGCCATGTGAGGTCTGTGAGGTATTGATGAGGGATGGAGGGTTGTGGTCGGAAGGCTGTTAATGGGAAGTTGGGTGGAAGGCAAGGGTGATAGAGGTCTGGTGGGTGTTGGCGGGGAATCAATGGAGGCGAATAAGAGCGTTTTAGTCCACGTATTCATTCATTAATGAGGGAGTGATAGAGTGGGTGACTGGAATATAATGGGAGGTGGATGGGTGTGTGATCCTCGAGGGATTGATAGAGGTGTGATATTCAGTGGGTTTAAGGAGAGCAATGGGGCACAGTAATCGAAAGGATAATGGTGAGGCTATGGAAGGAGTAATAGAGAAGAACAGAGATCATGGTCAACGGACTAATGGGGCGGTGATAAAAGAAGAGATAATAAGAGGTTGATAGTGTTGTAATCAGAGTTAATAATGGGCTGTGGTGGCGTGACCATCTAGGGTATCTAGGATTCAATGGGGACAGCATAAGTAAAGAGAGGGTAATAGTAAGCTGTTGGGATGTGATCATCCAGTGGTCGACTAATGGAGGGCAGGGTGGCCAGTGAGGGGAGAATAGGCAACTAATGTGTGATCATTGGGGAATAACGTGTGTTAATGAAGGGGTTACAGGGAGCTAGTGGTGGTCTATGAGGAGGGGTCAAATGGAGGGCTAAGTTAATGGGGCCATAAGTCAGTACTTGAGTTCTTAATGGGGAGCTAATAATCCATGATCCTCCAGGCAGTAATGGGGTTGGTAAGAATGTAGTAATGAAGGAATTACTGGGGCCTAATTGTTTAAGAGATTAATGGGGAATAAGGTGGACAGAGATTAAGGGGGTGGGGTGCAATGAGATAATATTAGGATAATGGGGGTGAAAAGCAAAGAATTAATCAGGGGACTATGAATCTAGGGACAGTGGGGACAACTGGGGAGACAAGTGTTAATGAGGATGAAGTGGGTGAGGAGGGTTGATGGTGACAGTTACAGGGTTTAATGTGTGAAGTGTAGGTGACGGTAATGGGAAATAGGGTCACCAGTGAGTCATCTATGGAATAAGTGTTGGGTATGTGAGGTCTTCTGTGGGAACTACGGGGTAAGTGATGGGGTACGGGGGTCTGTGTAATGAGCAGTAGAGCCTGAGAGCTCAGTGATAGGCTCCTTCGGGCCCTGTAAGGTCAGTGGAGTCAGTGCCAGTGCTTCATTCGGCCCATCTTCTAAGTGAGCTGTCACATGGGTCAGGTGAGCCCAGTTTGGTTTGTGTGGTTCTCTCCACCCTACAGAGGCAGGTGGTAGCCTACTCACCTGGTTATTGATCCTGGTTGGCATCAGCTGACTGTCAGCAGGTCCTTGGGCAAACTGTGTGTGAGATGGGACGGACGTCAAAGGACAAGCGGGATGTCTACTACCGGCTGGCCAAGGAGAATGGCTGGCGAGCCCGCAGCGCCTTCAAGCTGCTACAACTTGATGAGGAATTCCATCTCTTTCAAGGTCTGTAACTGGCAGGCAAATCATTGGAGGTAGGGGATGGGCACAGGAGAGAGACAAGCGCACTGGGTCTACAGAGCTCCCTGTGGCGGGTAGGCTGACTTGGAGAGTCTCTGGGTCAAGGAAACAGGTAGGAAGATCGGCAGAATACCCAAGAGGAGTTGAGTACCTGGGCAGTGGAGAGATGTGGGTGCTCCCCAGAAGCGAGGGGCGAACTTTACAAGGGTCCCCAGGTTGGAGAAGAGTGCAGCTGACCAGGACACTTTTACTGTGTGTGTCCAGGAGTGACACGAGCAGTTGACCTGTGTGCAGCCCCAGGCAGCTGGAGTCAGGTGCTAAGCCAAAAGATTGGGTAAGTGTGGGGGGGGTGGCGGGGGTGGGGGGAAGCAGGAATGAAACTAAGTTGACATGGGCCATGTTGTCCACAGGAGCCAGGGGTCCGGCCATGTGGTGGCCGTGGACCTGCAGGCCATGGCTCCACTACCAGGTGTGTTACAAATCCAGGGGGACATCACCCAGGTGAGAGCATGGCTGAGGGTATTGGGGTATATCCTGGGTGGAAGTACCCGCCTGGGGGCTGTAGAAAGTGGAAGAGAGACAGAGAGAGCAAGAGAAACAGAGACTGAGAAAGACAGAGGTAGAGTAACACTGGGGAAATAGAGCCAGCAGATCATCTTCACAGAGGCAGCAATAGATGATAACACTGGGTCCCCAGAGATGGAGCCCAGCCTTAACTAGGCAAAGCCTGAGAATTTGACTGACCCAGGAGCTGTGGGCCAGGGCCACGGGCAGGTAGGATTTGGGAGCAGCAGTGGCAGGACCTGGGGCCACTCATCTTCCCTCTCTCCATAGCTGTCCACTGCCAAGGAGATCATTCAACACTTCGAGGGCTGCCCCGCGGACCTAGTGGTGTGTGATGGGGCTCCTGATGGTAAACAGCAGCAGAGGGTGGGAGGCTGGAGGGCCCTGTGTGTGTCCTCCGTCTCTCCTACCTCTTCAGCTCCTCCCTGCCTCTCCCCTTGCTGTCAGTTTTTCCCCACGTCTGGCAACCTTTCCCCACCTCTTCTGCCTGCACTCTGCCTCTGTCTTCCTCCCACCTGCTCTCCACCCTTTGAGTTTTCTCTCCTGTCCACACTCCCTCCTTTCATCTTTCTGAAACTGCCCGGTTCCATCATACAAGTTATTCATTTCAGTCAGCCGTCCACTCAGCATGCATTGACTGAGCACCTGTTGTGTGGGGAAACATTTGTGGTCAAATTCCACTAATCTCTGCCCTCATGGAGCTGACGTTCTAGTGAGGGCAAATGGAAAAGAAAATAAATGATTGAGCTATGGAGCATGTTAAAAGATACCATAGAGCCGGGCTCGGTGGCTCAGCCTATAATCCCAGCACTTTGGGAGGCTGAGGTGAGTGG
>NW_006994758.1:211080-221247 GCF_000164805.1 Carlito syrichta
AGCGGCCACTGCACTCCAGTCTGGGCGACTGAATGAGACTCCAACTCAAAAAAAAAAAAGTTACCATAGAATTGGAGGTGGGAGTACCTGTTGGACTTTTAAATAAAGTGGACGGGGAAGGCTTCGCTGCCTTGACTACAGGAGGTGAGGGAGTTAGCCTTGGATGTGTCTGGAGGGAGAGGAATCTAGGCAAAGTTCCAGGCTGTGCAAAGGCCCTGAGGTGGGAGGGTGCTTGGTACATGTGAGGAACGGCAAGGAAATTGGTGTGATTGGGACACAGTGAAAGGGAGAGTGGTAGGAGGTGAGGTCAGAGAAGTGAAAGGATGGGTCCTGTAGGGCCTCAAGGGCCACAGTGAAGATGGTGCCTTTTCCCTGAGAGAGAACTCAGAGAAAACATGAGAGGGTTGTGAACAGAGGAGATTTGTACCCAGCTCTGGCTGTAGCAGGACCCCTCAGGCTATTGTGAGCAGTGTGAGGTGCGGGAGTGGAAGCAGAGGCCCCAGGGGGAGGAAGCCACTGCAGTAGTCCAGGTGAGTAGTGACAGTGGGGGCAATGGTAGAGACAGAAGCAGATCGAGTCTGGAGACCTTTTGAAAGTAGATTTGCTAATGGCTTGAACATGGGTGTGAGAAGAGGGTGTGAGGGTGGGATGGGGTCAGAAGCAACTAAGGTTTTAGGTATGAATGGTCAGAAGGATTAGATGGGATGGGGAGTACGGTGGGGGGAGCAGCTTTGGGAAGGAAGCCGGGAGTTTGCTTCGGGATGTTGGAAACATCGAGTCTGGTCTCTGAATCTGGAATTCCAAGGAGCAGTCTGGGCTGCAGGTGGAAACGATCATGATGCTTGTGCTTGAGGTTGTTTTGAGCATTAAAATTAGTTCCTAAAGGTTAGGAACTCAGAATGTGTGTCCAGTTGGCAGATAGTAATTTGTACCCAGAACCTTAGCAGTAAGCCAGCCTGAGAAATGTTTGTAGCTTTTAATCTGTCTGGTACAAGAAGAGGCCTAGAGCTGGCTGGGCTTCCTAAAACTCTTCCTCTCGCCGCAGTAACTGGCCTCCATGATGTCGATGAGTACATGCAGGCCCAGCTCCTCCTAGCTGTGAGTAACCCTGGCCACCCCTGACCTACTTTGGCCCCCTCCTGGCTGTCTCCACCTCAGCCTTAGTCATCTGTCCTGCCCACAGGCTCTGAACATTGCTACACATGTCTTGAAACCAGGGGGCTGCTTTGTGGCTAAGGTAAGTCTTGGAGAACCTAGTGGAGTGTAGAGCGAGGTCCCTGAGGACCGCCCTCACCCCTCCATCTTTGCCTCCCCACCCTGCAGATCTTCCGAGGCCGAGATGTAACGCTCCTCTACAGCCAGCTGCGTGTCTTCTTCTCCAGTGTGCTCTGTGCCAAGCCCAGGAGCAGCCGGAACTCCAGCATCGGTTAGTGGGGTGGAGGGGCCAGGCAGGCGGAGGGAGATCTCTGGGACACAGCCTGTACTGAGTGGAAGTAGCAGTCACCCCTCACTCCACATTCCCCCCCACCCCCCAGAGGCCTTCGCTGTCTGTCAAGGTTATGACCCTCCGGAAGGCTTCATGCCGGACCTGACCAAACCTCTGCTGGACCACTCTTACGGTGAGAGCCAGAGTCCCCAAGGAAACTCTGCCCCCTTATGCAATTTATGTTCCATGAGGACCCACAGCCTCACCCCCTGGTGGAGACTCTGTCCCCTTAGGGGCTTTCTTTCCCAGGAGGATCCTCAGTCCCACTGGTTGGTGGAAATTCCACCCCTTTATGGATATCTTGTCCCAGAAGGATCTTCGGCCCAATTAGGCCCCTAGTGATTACTCTTGGACCTGATGAAAATTCTGTCCCAGAAGGATCCTGAGCCCTGCCCCGGTGGAGACGCCACCTGCCTAAAGAAATTCTATCTTGGGAAGACTCTCAGTCATATCCCCAGATGGAAACCTCACCCCTGTGTGAAACTTTGGACGTGTAAGAGTCTTTAGCCTCACGCCTAGTGGGAAGACACAAAGAGCCTGCCTTCGTGGAGATCACATTTTAGTGAGTGTGACACAGTCCAGGCAGCATATAATCAAATGCTAAGTGGACACAAGACAGTGAAAAAGCAGTAGGGGGCTGATGTTTTAAAGAGAGTGATTATAGTGGACCTCCCTGAGGGAGTGACCTGACCCCAATGAAAGATTTCTGGTGGAGGGGTGAGAGAATAGCTGGTAGATCTGTGCAGAGGGCTTGGCACCCATGCTGTGGCCTATGTCGTGACTGGCCCCAGGCGTCCCAGCCTCGTCCTCAGTCATCTTTCCCTGCTTCTAAGACCCAGATTTCAACCAACTGGATGGTCCCACCCGCATCATTGTGCCCTTTGTGACCTGTGGGGACCTGAGTTCCTATGATTCGGATCGAAGTTACCCACTAGACGTGAGTGCCCAACCAACGGTAGATGGGTGGGGCTGTCCTGGGTTCCAAGGTCGTCACCATCTCTCCACCCCTTGTGTTCCTGCAGCTGGAGGACGGCTCAGAGTACAAGTACACTCCACCCACACAGCCCCCCATCTCACCACCGTACCAGGAGGCCTGCACATTGAAGAAGAAGGGGCGGCTGGCCAAGGAGATCCGCTCCCAAGACTGCCCCATCAGCAAAGTGGACAAGTTGACCCAGCCCTTGGCCGCCCCTCAGCGCCACACCCTGCTGGCCCCTGAGGTCTGGAAACGTGGCTCTGAGCCTGCACTGACCCCTTCCCAGTTTGCCTCTTTCTGCCCTGAATCACATGGTTTCTGGGGCTCAGATTCTCTTTCCTGCCTCCCAATAACTATAAAAATCACTGGGTAAAACCAGACATAATGAGTGGAAAAGTTTAGCCAAATATCTGAGTCCCTTTTCTTTTTTTGGAGTAGATGGAAGACAATGAAATGAATTGTTCACCTTGATCCATTAAGGTAAGTTTGCCTTTTTTTTCTTTTTTTAATTTTTATCAATATTTTTTATTATGATGTTGTGGGGTACAGTTAAGGGTTAGGTATACAATTACGTTTCATTCAGGCACCCTGTTGATAAGAGGTGTTTCCCCGTCCCCAGACAGATATTTGCTACTGTTAATCCCATCTTCCTCTCCCCACCATAGTTTCCCAGTACCATCAGTCATTTTCTTATAGTATTACATTGGATGTTCAAGGTCCATTATATGAGTGAGACCATGTGATACTCAGATCTTTATTTCTGTGAGAGGTCACTCAGTATTATAGACTCTAGTTCTATCCAGGTTACTGCGAAATTCATGATTTTGTTCTTTTTTATGGCTGCGTAGTATTCCATCGTGTATATGTACCATATTTTTTTAATCCAGTCCTCTTTTGATGGGCAGCATGGTTGCTTCCAGGTTCTTACTATTGTGAACAACGCTGCAATAAAAAAGATACCTGCACACGCATGTTTATCACAGCGAAGTTTGCCTTTTTAACTAAGGGTTTGAATAAAGACCTTTAAGAAAAAGCTTAGTAAAACTTCACCTTTAAAATTTAGATGTCAGCTCCTAAAATTTTAATCAACAACCTTGACTAAGCATCTGTTGTTGTATACCAGCAACTGCTTTAAGCATTTTGCATATTCCATATCAAGACATTCGGTAAACATTTATTGAGCACATACTGTGTACCAGGCATTGTTGTAGATTTGGAGATAGAGCAGGAAGCAAAACCAAATATCTTGGCCTTCACAGACCTTCTAGTTTAGGGAAGAGGCAAAAAAACAATAAAACAGTCTATGAGTGTGGAAGTTATAGCTTGTTCTCTATACACATGTCAAAGTGATACAGGATACAAAAAATTTTTTAAAGTAAGGCAGAGTGAGCCGGGCTCGGTGGCTCAGCCTGTAATCCCGTGCCTTTGGGAGGCTGAGGTGAGTGAATTGCCTGAGCCCGCGGGTTCGAGACTCTCCTGGGCAGCGAGACCTCATCTCTACAATAAATCAAAAAATCAGCCGGGCGTGGTAGCGCGTGCCTGTAATTCCGGCTACTTGGAAGGCTCGCCGGAGCCCAAAAAAAAAAAGTAAGGCAGGGTAAAGAGAATCAGGAGTCTAGGCATGGCAGTTTGCACTTTGTTAAAGGGTTGTCATGGGAGGCTTTACTGAGATAATGTTTTAGCAAAGGCCTAAAGGCTCTGAGAGAGGGAATTCGTATGTTTATTTGGGTGGAGGAACTTGCCAAGTCTCAAAAGGGAACCTACACCTGGTGTGGGAGGAAGCATCGAGGGAGCCGGTTTACCCATAGCCAAATGGGCTAAAATTAAGGGTTTGAATAAAGACCTTTAAGAAAAAGCTTAGTAAAACTTCACCTTTAAAATTATGGGTTTACCCATACCCAAATGGGCTAAATATTAGAGAGCAGCCCTTTCTGATGATGGCCCAGTAGGTTACTCAGACTAAGTCTTCCATTTAAAAAACACACCTTTAAAAATATTGAAACAGCAAATCACAGTGGGAAAAGATACTTATAGTCTCTAATATTTAAAAAATCTTATAAATCAATAAGGAAGAAAATATTGGAATGGCCGTAAGCACATGAGAAGCTACTCCTCAGGAAAATGCAAGCTAAAAGTAAAAAGGTTGACCACACTAAGTGTTTGGAAGGATTTGCAACAATTGGAACCCTCCTGCACGTTGTTGGTAATATAAGATGGTGAAGCCACTGTAGAAGGCTGTTGGGCATTACCTACTAAAGCTGTATGTTTGCCAATTCCACACCTAAGAACTGAGTACTAGAATGTTCCTAGTAGCAATATTTGTAGTACCTCACTAAATTGTGGTACATTCACAATGGAGAACTACACAGCAATGAGAATGAATATCCTACAATTATACCATACAACTTAATATTTATTTATTAAATTGAACATACATGTTTTTTGCATTTTTCTGTATGTTGCAATTCACAATAAAAGGGGAAAAGTCACAAAAAGTGTTAGCAGCAGACTTAGCTGGGTATGATAATGCACTCCTGTAGTCTCAGCTACTTGGGAGGCTAAAGCGGGAGGATTGCTTGAGCCCAAGAGTTCAAGGCTGAAGTGAGCTAGGATCATGTCACTGCATGCCAGCCTGTGCAACAAAGTGAGACCTCATCTCTCAACAAAGTGGTAGCAGCTTAGTGGACATTGATTAAAGCAGAAGAAAGTGGGAACATGTATTTTAGTTTAAAACTTTCTTTTTCTTTGACCTTTGGTTAGCTGGCAAGCTGCTACGACTCAGAAACTACTCAATATCAGGACAACCAGAACTTGGGTTGATGAACTTGTTTTTAGGTATCATCTCATCAGCGGGGCCTGAACAAACAAGCCCTGAGTAGGAATCTGCAGCAACCACCGCTAAGACAGCAAGGACAGAAGTACCACAGAAGTCTGTCTGTGCTGCCGAGGGAATTCTTGAGTGAAGTCTTACCTCTTCTCTAAACCTCTTCGGGCTTCCTAACTTGGATAGAAATCGGGATGTCCATGAATTTGATGGAAGAAAATGGTACATCTTTATTTTCACTACTATAACTGAGGTTTAGCCTTTTTACCAGTTGCAAATGTTGGCAACAAATCTCAGTAGTACAGGCAACACCTGGGATATTCCCACAGACAAATCAGTTCCTTTTCTGTTACATTACAGTTGTTGCAGGCATCTTGGAATATTGTTCACGTTCACTGTGACTGGGAATGATAGCAGACCTTATCATTTGATGTACTAATAAAAGAGCCCATACACTGCAGCTCAATTGTGTTTCTGTTCACTATATAGTGGTCATTGTGTTTCTTCTGTGGTAATCCTGTGTATTTGTGTGCTTTTAAAAATATTCTTAGCCGGGCTCGGTGGCTCAGCCTGTAATCCCGCGCCTTTGGGAGGCTGAGGTGAGTGGATTGCCTGAGCCCGCGGGTTCGAGACCCGCCTGGGCAGCGAGACCTCATCTCTACAATAAATCAAAAAATCAGCCGGGCGTGGTAGCACATACCTGTAATTCCGGCTACTCGGAAGGCTGAGGCGGAAGGATCGCCGGAGCCCGGCAGGTCGAGGCTGTGGTGGCCGGGAGCGGCCACTGCACTCCAGTCTGGGTGACAGAGTGAGACTCCAACTCAAAAAATATATATATATATTCTTTGAAGGGATCCACATATTTAACCAGATGCCAAAGGGTTCCCCAGAATAAATTTTTTTTAAGTTAAAGACCCCTCTATTAAACTGTCAAAAAGTCTGCCTTGACTGCAGTCCTGAGTTTCTACAACTTGACAAAGAGGAGCCAACAGAAACTCCCCAGTGCTATGGGCAGAACTGCTTTGTGCAGCTTAATCCTCTGTCTCTAGAAACTCAACATTCTCTGTGACCCAAGCACTATCCACACCCCATTCCAATGACATCAGAAGTAGCCATATGCCAATCTGACCCCAGGTGTTTCCATACCTGACTATGACCCAAGGAGTTGCCATACCCCAGTCTATGTGACTGCAGGAGTGCCCACACTCAAGTGTGGGGTGAGCTGTGCCCAATCCCTAATCAGAAATGGTGTTTAAACTCTCGAGTGTGTGTTTATAGGTGTGCCTACACTCCAACCTCTGACCACAGGAATAACCACACCCCAGTCTGTGTGAGTCTAGGAGTTCCCACACACAGTGATTTAACCCAGGAGTCTTCTCACCTAAGTCAGTGTGACCACAGGAATGCCCACACCCCAGGAATATGCACAACCCAGGAATGTATGGCAGAAGTGTCCACACCCTTTACAGTGTGACTTCAACAGTGTTCATGCAAGAGTCTGTGAGACTCCAGGAGTGTGAGTCTAGCAGTGGCAATGACTTAATCTATGGCCACAAGAGTTTCCACACTCCGGTGTTAGTGGCGTCATAAGGGTGCATACCTTAAATTATCATCTCAAAGGTGTCCAAACTTCAGTCTAGGTGGCCCCACAGATGCCCACAGCTCAGTCTGTGGTGTTCTGGGAGTGGTTTTGCTCCAGTCCAGCAACTTCTGGAATGTCTGCTCCCCAATCTGCCACCCCAGGAGTGTCCACACCAAGTTTTTGTGACAGAAATAATGCACAATTCCCAGCGTATGTGCCCTGGTGTCCAAGCCCCATAGTCACTGGCCATAGGTGTATATACGTCAGTCTCAGTGGCATCAGGAGGATGTATTCCCCCATCTGTGTGTTTGTAGTACCTCACTAAATCATGGTACATTCACAATGGAGAACTACACAACAATGAGAATGAATATCAATTCCCCCTGTCAATGTGACCACAGGAGTGTGAAACCAGTACCTGTGACTACTGGTGCATTCACATTTTGGTCACCCAGGACACACCCATGTCTGTGTGACCAAAGATGTCTCCACACCCCAGTGTCTGCGACCACAGGGGAGTCAATTCCCATCAATTTGACCAGAGGAGTGCCCACACTAAATTGTGTGACCATGAGACTGTCCACACCTATCTGTATGTCCTGAGAGGTACATATACCCCAGTGGATGTGACCCCAGTAGTGTCCACAACACAATCTGTGTGACTCCAGGAGTGTCTCTATCTGTGTCAGTGTGAGTCTAGAAATGACCACACCAAGTCTCTGGGATCCAGGGGTGTCTCTTCTACAGTCTTTGTGAATCAAGGAACATTCACCTCCTACCCCCATCTGTGTGACCTGAAGGATACCACAGCCGGGTCCGTGTGACCCCAGCAGAGTCCACGTCACAAGTCGTATAACCATAGGTACGTACCCAGGTAGACCCACAGGAACCCAGGGGTATCCACATCACAGTCATATGACCACAGTAGTGCCTACTTCCCAGTTTATGTGACCTCAGACATGTCCTTGTCCCAGACTGTGTGACCCCAGGTGTCCAATGTCCTTGTCCCAGACTGTGTGAACCCAGGTGTCCACACCCAAACTAGGTGATCCAAGAGGTATCCAACTCCAGTCTGTGAATGATGTTGTCCACACACCAATCTGTATGACCCTAAGTGAACACATCCCAGGATACTTTGAGAGTGGTCACACCCCATTCTGCATGACCTCAGATACATCCACATCCCAATCTGGGTGACCCCTTAGAGTCTCCACCCTAGTGTGTGACCCCAGGAGTGTCTACGCTACAATCAGCGTGACCCCAGTATTTCCTACTCTCAAGTCTAGTGACATCATGAGCAGCTATACCCACAACCGTGTGAGCCAAGGAGGAATCACATCCCAGACTATGACCCTGGGAGAGTCCATACACTCATCACTGTGAACCCAGGAATATACTCTTCCCAGACAGTGTGACCTCCAGAGGGTATGTCTAGAGGAAGAGTGAAAGGGAGGGGTCCGTGCAAAGGCCCCGAGACAGGAGCACACTTGGCACATTTGAGGAAAAACGAAGAGAGTCATGGGGCAGGAGCAGGGTGAGAGAGGGGCCGGTGGTAGGGGGTGAGGCCAGAGAGGTCCTGTAGGCATTCATGGGCCACGAAGAGGACTTTGACTTTCTCCGTGAGAAAGACGGGAGCCATGGCAGAGCTCTGAGGGCTGTGTGCTGACTTAACAGGATCTCTCTGGCTGTTGTGGTGGTTACCCAACTGTTTTTGTCAAAACTCAGAGAACTATATGTTAAAAGGCATACAAAATTATAATTCTTTATAACTTTTCTTTCAAGTGCAATACAGTACTTTGCAAGCAATAAAGAATTATATATCTACAAGAGAGGTGGTGACTATACCTGTCCCTCCTGTCCATGTGCTTTCTGTGCAGACACATCTCCAGAATGTCTCCAAGGAGAGTGAGGATCCATGACCTAGGGCAGTTGCCCAAGGTTTTGTTTGAAGTCTACTCAGACTGAACTGTGAATTCTACAAATCTCATGTCGAAGCCCCAGTCCCCACTGCGACTGCATTTATTTATTTATTTTTCCTCTTTTAATTTTTATTTTAAAATTGTGGGGTACAATTTAGGGTGAGGTATACAAACATCCATTGTGCAGGTACCCTTGCTGATGATATGTGCCCCTCCTTCCGCAGGCAGATATCAACTCCTGTCAATCCCACCTCCCCACCCCCTCTTCCCCCACCACAGTTTCCCGCTACTGTCAATCCTTTTCTTATAATATTATGGTAGTTGTTCAAGGTTTGCTTATGAGTGAGAACATGTGATACTCAGATCTTTGTTTCTGTGAGAGATCACTCAGTATTATAAACTCTAATTCCATCCAGGTTGCTGTGAAGTTCGTGATTTTGTTCTTCTTTGTGGCTGCGTAATATTCCATTGTGTATATGTACCACATTTTTTTTTTTTGAGTTGAAGTCTCACTCTGTCACCCAGACTGGAGTGCAGTGGCCGCTCCCAGCCACCGCAGCCTCGACCTGCTGGGCTCCGGTGATCCTTCCACCTCAGCCTTCCATGTAGCTGGAACTACAGGTGCGCGCTACCACACCCAGCTAATTTTTTGATTTATTGTAGAGATGAGGTCTCGCTTGCTCGGGCGGGTCTCGAACCCACGGGCTCAGGCAATCCACTCACCTCAGCCTCCCAAGGCACGGGATTACAGGCTGAGCCACCGAGCCCGGCTGTACCACATTTTTTTTATCCAGTCCTCTTTTGATGGGCAGCACGGTTGGTTCCATGTTCTTGCTATTGTGAACAATGCTGCAATAAACATACATGTGCAGGTATCTTTTTTATAGAGTGATTTGAGTTCTTCTGGGTATATTCCCGGTAGGGGGATTGTGGGGTCATATGGAAGGTCGATTTTTAGAGCTTTTAGGAATCACCACACTGATTTCCACAGAGGCTGCACTAGTTTACACTCCCACCAACAGTATAGAAGTGTTCCCTTTTTGCCACATCCTCTCCAGCATCTGTTATTTTTTGAGTTATTGATGAAGGCCATTCTGACTGGAGTTAGGTGGTATCTCAGTGAAGTTTTAATTTGCATCTCCTTGATGACTAGTGAGGCTGAACATTTTCTTATGTATCTATTGGCTGCTCATATGTCTTCTTTTGAGAACTGTTTATTCATATATTTTGCCCACTTTGTAATTGGGCTGTTTGTTTTTTCCTTTTCAGCACGTTTGAATTCCTTGTAGGTCCTTGATGTTATGCCTTTGTCAGACATGGAGTTGGCAAATATTTTTTCCCAGTCTGTGGTCTGTCTCCATGCTCTCTTGATGGTTTCTT
>NW_006994758.1:221267-240180 GCF_000164805.1 Carlito syrichta
GTCCTGTTTCAATCTTCTGCATGTGGTCAGCCCGTTTTCCCAGCACCATTTACTGAATAGATTCTCCTCTCCCCAGTAGTGGGTGGCTTTGTCGAAGATGAGTTGGTTGAGAAATTGAGGTTTTGCTTCTAGAATCTCAAGTCTATTCCATTGGTCTATCTGCCTATTCTTGTACCAATACCAGGCTGTTTTGATTATTACAGCTTTATAGTAAAGTTTGAGTCTGGGAGTGTGACACCTCCTGCTTTGTTGTTTTTTGTTTTTGTTTTTGTTTTTTTGCGGAGGATTGTTTTGGCTATTCTTGGTCGTTTATGTTTCCATATGAATTCCTGTATTGTTTTTTCTAGGTCTGAGAAGAATGTTGCTGGTAATTTGATGGCATCTTAACAATGTTGATTCTTCCAATCCATGAGCATGGAATATTTTTCCACTTGTTTGTGTCATCTTTGATTTTTTTGAGGAGTGATTTGTAATTTTCATTGTAAAGGTCTTTCACGTCTCTGGTTAGGAAGATGCCAAGGTATTTCAATTTTTTTTGTGGCTATTGTGAATGGAATTGTGTTTTTTATTTGGGTTTCTGTTTGTTTATTGTTGGTGTATAGAAATGCAACTGTCCTTTCACATTTATTTTATACCCTGAGATTTGCCAAAGTCCTTTATCAGTGTAAGGAGGTTTTTGACAGATTCTCTTGGATTTTCAAGGTACAGAATCATGTCATCTGCAAAGAGAGATAATTTGACTTCCTTTTTTCCTACTTGGATACCCCTGATTGCCTTCTCTTCTCTGATTGCTCTAGGTAGGACTTCCAAAACTCTGTTGAACAGGTGTGACTGCATTTAGAGCGAGGGCCCTTAAGGAGGTAATTAAAGCTAAATGAGGTCATAAGGGTACAGCCCTAATTTGATTGGACTTGAGTCCTTAGAAGAAGAAGACACACCAGAGCTCCCTCCTCTCTCGTACACACAGAGGAAAGGTCGCATGAGGACGTAGAGAGAAGGTAGCTGTCTACAAGCCAGGAAGAGAAGCCACACCAGAAACTAACCCCTGCCAGCACCTAGACCTTGGACTTCCAGCCTCCAGAATTGTGAGAAAATAAATGTCTGTTGTTTAAGCCACGCAGTCTGTGGTATTTTGTTATGGCAGCCCAAGCAACTAATACTTTGTCTCTCAGTTTCAGAACTGATTTCAGGAGACTCATCTTGGCCATGTGAGGGGAGCAGGTACTCAAGTGAAGGAAGAAAAATTCAGCACTCTCTCCTTGTCTAGTTGAAGGGGGCCCTAGAACCAAAGGAGGGGCAAACGGCCCAAGCAAAGCCAGGGATGAAATGTAAGGCTCTTGTGGATCTGGGAGCTGTATCCATGGAGCATCCTCAGCCACATTGCAAGATAAGGAATTACTGCTTGGGGAACTTTCAGAATCACCCTGGGTCTTCCTCTAATGTTCCACCCACACTTGGTTTGTGCCAGATTGTTCTCTTACAGAGCATGTATACCACTGATGTCTTGTTTTAGATACATCAGTACAATGGTAGAATCTCTGGTCTGGTGCCGCCCAAGGGAAGGGGTAAGTGCCTGAGTCTCTCTGGATGACATAGGAGCTGGGTAAAACAGGGCTGAATCATGGATCAAAGCCCATGCCTCTTAAGAAAGTTCTGCCAGATGCAGGAGCTGGGAGCCATTCCCAGCCAGACGGGGTTGTGAAAAAGAGCTTCAAAGGATAATCAGGTGTGCATACCTGTGCATGGGAGGTTATGTGCATTCACTCATGGTGTGCTTATGCTCACATATGTGCACACTTGCAATGCCTTTGTGCATGCATACGTGGCACATGTGTGCACTCATGTTTTGCCATTTAAAATGCATGTGTGGACCAGGCATGGTGGCTCATAGCTATAATCCCAGCACTTTGGGAGGCCGAGGTGAGAGGAGGACTGCCTGAGCCCACGGATTCAAGACCAGCCTGGACAACTTGGTGAGACCTCATTTCTACAATAAATCAAAAAATTAGCCGAGTGTGGTGGCGCATGCTTATAGTTCCAGTTATTTGAAAGGCTGAGGCAGAAGGTTATAAGTGCATGTGTGCAGCACAAGTTCAAGTGTGCATTCTCATGGAGATGCTAGGGTGCAGCAGGTACATGGGCACCTGTACTCTGACAAGGCGGTTTGTGAAAAGCAAAGATGCACATGCATGAAAATGTGCTTCTACTCGAGATTCCATGTGCAAACCCCTACAGCCATGGGTGCTGGCCTATGTGTTTGTGTGTATATATACAAGTGTATGCCAAGGTACACATGCATGACTATGTGTGGGTGCCCAAGTGCAGAGGAGTCCATGGGCCCGGGCTGGTCTGTCTAGTGTCAATGCATACATACCCCAGGTGCCCATGCATGTGCAAGTGTGATTGAACAGGTGCACATGTGGGTCTGGGCCTTGATGTCCATGCATGTGTACCCCTGGAAGGCATGCATGTGTGCATGGCTACAGGGACTTCACTGGCCCAGACACCCATGCATGCACAAATGCCTAGAAGCCTAGACTGTGGTGTGTGTGCACATGTACCTCCAAGCACCATGTACGTGTGTGTGCACGAGTGCAGGTGTGCCCGTGGGTTTGGGCCTGGATGTCTGTGTACATATACCTCTGAGTGCCCATAAGTGTGTGTGTATGCATAGATGCAAATTTCTCAATGGGCCTGGGTCTGAGTATTTGTATGAACATACACCCTGGATGAACATGCATGTGTGTATGTGGATGTGAGTGGATGTGCCCATGGACCCAGAACCTGGTGTCTGTGCATGGGTACCTCTGGGTGCCCATGCATGTGTGTGTTCATGGGTGTAGGTGTTGCCACAGGCCTAGGCCCATGTGTGCCTGTGTAACTCTGGGGTCCCGTGTGTGTGTGTGTATGTGTGTGTGGTACCAGGTGTAACCACAGACCTGGGTCTGGGCATGAGTGTGCATCTACCCTTATGTTTGTGTGTCCAGCTGTGCCAATGGGCTTGGATCTTGATGTCTGTGCACGCGTACCCTTGGGGAACCATGTATGGCGTCAGTGCATGCATATGTGGCCCCGTGTGAGGTGTGGGCATGCAGATTCACTTCTACTTACACCTGGCTGGGGATTGTAAGGACCAGGGAACGTGCTTCCTCTAGGAATGCAGGTTTTGGCAGGGCCAAGGGGGTGAAATTTGGGACTGTTTGGCTTTCTCAAATTGTGTTACTAAGGACAAAGCTAGAGCTTAGAAAATGCCCCTTCCTTTCTTCAAACCCCAGAGACAACACAACCAGACTCCAGAGCACTGGGAAGATGAGCAATGCTTGTAAGTTGCCATGATCCAAAGCATAAATGCCAGGAAGGAGAGAAGTGTGTATAGAGACTCAAGGGAGGCTTCCTAGAGGATGGGGTAGGAAGATGCAGTGAAGGGAACCCACAGCAATGGAGAGGAGCTGGACCTGCAAGGATAGGGTGGGGAGACAGATGGCAAGGCAAGGGACACTCAGAAGGCAAAGGTCTGAGCATGGGAAGCAGTGTTTGTTCAGCCAGGAAGCTGTGTCTGGCTTTCTTGTCGCTGGTAGGAGACCAAGAGCCCAGGCCTGGGAGGGGCCCAGAGATGAACCAGGGTTGGGAGGCTGGTCTATCTGTCCCTGGAATAGGTAGTTTAGGCTTAAAGAGCCATCCAGGGCGCCACAAGCCCCTGGGGCCCAGACAAGCTGACTACCCTTTCTGTATTCTTTATTGTCAGATGGCCTGCCTGTCCGCAGCCCAGGCCCAGGCAGGTGGCTGCTCCCCCAAATTGGGCCACCCTCCTGCTTCTCTGCCACTTCTGAGTTTTCACACATTGCCACAGGGGCAAAGCTTGCAAAGGGGCTGAGGAGCCATGCTCACAGGCCCATCAGCATGGGGGAAGCCAGGCCTGGGTGGGGGTTCACTCAGGGGTTAGGAGGGGGCACCTCCACCGCTAGCCCTGGTCCCCCACCAACCCTTCCGGGTACAGCAGGGAGGCACAGGGACTCACATCCCGCCTCCTGGCCCTGGTTGGAGAAGGATGCTGCTGCTCCTGAATTTCGAGTCCGGCCCAGGTATAGAACAGGTTTGGAAGGGGCAGAGGGATCTCTTCTTCCCGTCTTGGCACCGCAGCCCTGCCCAACTGTACCCCAAAAACCCTCAGGTACAAAGTCAAGACCTTTCTTTCCTCCCATTTCAACCCAAGCCAATGACTTTCTTGAGTTTTTTAAGAGATGAGGTCTCACTCTGTCACCCAGGCTGGTGCTATCATGGCTTACTGGAGCCTTAAATTCTTGAGCTCAAGCAATCCTCGTGCCTTAGCCTCTTGAGTAGTTGGGACTACAGGTGTGTGCCACCATGCCTGGTTAATTTTTTTAAGAGTTTTTAAATTTTTTTTAAAAAAAGTTTTTAAAGACAGAGGTCTTAATATATTGCCCAAGCTGGTCTTGAACTTCTGGGCTCAAGCCAACCCTCCCGCCTCAACTGCCCCAGTAACTGGAATTACAGGTGCATGCCACTGCACCCAACTCCAAGCCAATGGCTTTCTTCTAGATCCTCCAAGGGTCAACAATACTGACTGTGAAATGTCAGCAGCAGTGGGCCACTGTGCACAGTTGTGTGGACTGACAAAGATTGCCTGGCCAAGGAGGAAAGTGAGGACAAAAACAGTCTAAACTCCTCTTGTGTCCCTGGGACCTGGCTTGGAGCTGTGTCCATCAGAAGGAAGGGGCATCCTTTTCTAAAGTTCACAAAGGCACTATGTGAGCTGGTGGTGCCTCTCAGTGTCCAGGTTTTAAAGGCAAAGGAAGTCTGGAGATAATGCAGAAAGCGGACATGGGCATAGCCCAAGGGGCTGGACAGGAATCAGGCCATCCAGGGATATCTCTGAGATGGGAAAATGATCATCCATTGTCTAATACAGTCCTATGCTTGTCATGAAAAATTGTAAAAAGCTTTTAAATGGGTAGGGTGTGGTGACTCACACCTGTAATCCCAGCAATTTGGTAGGCCGAGGTGGGACGATTGCTCAAGCTCAGTTCAAGACCAGCTAGGGCAACCCAGCCAGACCTTGTTACTACAAAAAGTTTTTAAAAATTAGCTGGGCATGGTGGCATATGCCTGTAGTCCCAGCTACTCAGAAGGCTAAGCCAGAAGGATCGCCTAAGCCCAGGAGGCCAAGGCTATAGTGAGCCATGATTTTGCCACTGCACTCTAGCCTGGGTGATAGAGCGAGACCATGACTCAAAAAAATTTATATTTTAAATGGACGAAACTACTTCCAAGTGTCCCTTCAATGGAATGCTAGATGTTAAGCAGATCTTTAGGGCTTATCTGTTTCTATAGGGGCTGCACCTTTGTCTTTGGGCCATTTTGAAACTCTGTTGAGACAGAAGTTAACCTATGCAGGGATGGCGATTTCTGTTCATAAAAATGCAAATGGGAGGCTGGGCATGGTGGCTCATGCCTGTAATCCCAGCACATTGAAAGACCAAGGAAGGAGGATCACTTGAGGCCAGGAGTTCGAGACCAGTCTAGGCAACACAGTGAGAGTCTATCTCTCAAACAAAAAAATTAGTTCTAGTCTGAGTAACAGAGTGAGACACTGCTTCTCTAAAAAAAAATTTTTAAGGCAAATGAATTTGCTTCTGTAGTGACACAACTGATTTCTACCCTATAGAAAAAGATGATTCAAAATATTCTGTTGGCAAATTCCCTTTAGTATCCCTGGGAGTCTACATGTGTCTGTTCTTCAAACTCTTCTTTGAACCCTATTGTAACATTTTGCCAGTTTCCTCATTAATCAGTTATCTCAATAGAATCTTTGACATGCTTTAATTCATATGTATATGAGTGATGATGTTACCATTTTGGAAAAAATCCTTTAACTGCATCTTCCAGTTCACAGTACAGGTGAGATCACCAAGGTGGGAGAGGAGGGATTTGTTTGAAGTAACCCTTAGGGACTGGGACTGGGAGACAAAGCCTGAACCCAAGTTGTTCTCTGGGCTCTGCCCTGCTCCTAAAGGGAAGGAGATATGTTTTGCTCAGGATGTGGAATGGGGGGCTGTGACACACTTCCCCCGTGAGGGTGTGGCGTGACTCTCTAGGGTGAGAAGCCCCCATTGTTGGTCCCCACCCTCTATGCTGTGCCCTAAGATCCAAGACACAACCAGCCCTCATCGCACTCCCAGGCTGTCCTGCCAGTGGCGTGCTGAAATGCCCCCATTGCCATCCTGGGCTGCTGTGCTGATGACATCTGTGGGAAGGGCTTTATTCTCAGGGTTATTTCTTTTTTAAAAATGCAACTTCTAGTCCTTTGCATTTTAAAAAGTGTTATTATAATATTGTTAAACAAAGTCATTTTTATTCGCATTGAAAGCAACCTGGGGCCTTGACTTTAAACGTTAATTTAGTTTCTGTTCCCATTGTCTAATGAGTACGTGATATAAAATGACATTCAGTGAATGGAATCCGATTTTGTTTTGCAAAATTGCATAGGGACTGATTTAGTTAGAATTTTCCAGAGAGACAAAACTGATAGAATATATAGAGAGAGAATATGTATATTGAGAGAGAGAGGAAAGAAGGGTTTTATTAGGAGAATTGGCTCACTTGATTATGGAGGCTGAGAAGTCCCACAATAGGTGGTCTGCAAGTCTAAAGGCTGTAGAACCAAGGAAGTTAATGGTGTCACTCTCAGGCCTATGTAGCAAGCTCAAGATCCTGGCGGGGAAGGGGCTGCTGGTGTGAGGTCTGTAGGCCAAAGCCAGACAGCCTAGAGTTCTGACGTTCAGGGGTAGGAGAAGAGTATTCAGGCTTTGTTAAAGACGGAGCGAGAACTGGCTCTTCCTCTCTGTCAGGCAGGTTATTTCAATTGCCATGCCTCAGCCACCTTATCTGCCAAATGCAGGTAAGTACAGTTCCTGCCTTATACTGGCATGGAGATGATTAAATGGGACCAGGGATACAAAGCTCTTCAGATCGTCTGGCACAGAGTAAATGCTCAATATAGCAGCTGTTAGTTATTAGGTCTGTTTGCTTTGCAGAACTTCCAGTGGTGGGCTGGGTGCAGTGGTGCACGCCTGTAATCCCAGCTACTCAGGAGGCCAAGGCAGAAGGATTACATGAGGCCAGGAGTTCAAGACCAACCTGGGCAACATAGCAAGACTCCATCTCTAAAAAAGAACTTCCACTGACGGATATGTTTGAAGGGATGCTTGAGAACCCTTCCAGATGCTGGCCTATCAGGACCCAGCTGCTTCATCCTCGAATAAAACACCCAACAAGTTCTCCCTGGGTGATGGATCTGGGAGGTCAGACCCCTAGCCAGGGAGATCATGCCTGGCTTGCTCTCTATGGAACCCCTCTGCTGCCCTTTAGGGAATCCTGAGGCCCAGGGAACAAAGGGGGAGGAGTACAAGAAGAATCAAATTCCCTACAGCTAACAGTGGAGTGCCCTGGAGGGAAGTCACCTCTTAGGGCCTTGTTTTCTCCATCCGCACAATGGGCACTTGAATTACTGAAGACCTTTGCAGCCACCTTTGGGGGAAGAACAGATGGTCTCCAAGAGCACAACAGCCAGAAGCCGAAACTCCCCCAGCCAAAAGTACACCAGACATAGACACGAAGGAAATACACACTCCCCTCCAAAGCATGGGAGATTTCCCAGGTGCCCAAGTTTCTTGGCCAGTGAGGAGGAGGTTTAGACTCAGGCCACTCTTGAGGCCTGCCTGGGGAATTTGTAGGGGCTAGTAGATGAACTCAGTGACCTTAGGGATCCCTTCCAGTCCAGACTCCTGTCTGTGGCATTGGCATGCTCTGAACTCAGAGGACCAATCTGCAAAATGGGAAGATAACCCCATGAAGACTGAGAGAGTAGAAAAGCAGATGCATTCTTCTGGGATCTGTGGGTTGTAAGTGGCAGAAACTCAAGTCAAACCAGCCTAAGGTAAAAGGAAATGATTCCGGTAATGGAAGAGACCTGGGGCAGAATGGGCTTTGGGTGTGCACGCCATGCTAATGACTTCACTTCTCTCTGGGAGAGGGATCTGCTTTCTCTGTGAGAACTTGGCCTCAGCAGGCTCTCCTCTTGGCGGCTGCCTCACCTACCCCCAAACAGCTAGGTGCCCCCACAGACAGAGAAGCCTCTTTCTGTTCAGTTTCAGCTTTAGGTCATGTAGCCTGGCTTGAGTCACACACCCACTGCTGACCCTGTGGTCAGGATGACAGATTGTTCTGATTGGTTGGACAAGTCATGGGTACACTTTTGAAGATATGGATGGGAGTAGGGGACAAGGGGAAGCTAGCCCCACAGGAACCACATGAACTGGAGTGAGGTGAGGTGTGTCTTCAAAAGAAAATGAAGAGTAGTAGGCTGGGTGTGGTGGCTCATGCCTGTAGTCCCAGCACTTTGGGAGGCCAAGGTAGAAGGACTGCTTGAGCCCAGGAATTTGAGACCAGCCTGAGCAAAATAGATACCTTGTCTCTATAACAAGTCAAAAAATTAGCCAGGTGTGATGGTACATGCCTGTAGTCCCTGCAACTCAGGAGGCTGAGGAGGGAGGATGGCCTGAGCCCAGGAGGTTGAGGCTGCAGTGAGTCATGATTGTGCCACTGCACTCCAGTCTAGGTGACAGAGTGAGACCTGAACTGAAAGAAAGAAAGAAAGAAAGAAAGAAAGAAAGAAAGAAAGAAAGAAAGAAAGAAAGAAGGAAGGAAGGAAGGAAGGAAGGAAGGAAGGAAGGAAGGAAGGAAGGAAGGAAGGAAGGAAGGAAGGAAGGAAGGAAGGAAGAGGGAGGGAAGAAAGATGAAGAGTGGCATTTAGGAATGCCTGCCTACTAGAGTAAGCTACCACTGAATCCTTCAGGAAAACCCCTAATAGCCTTAGTCCCTCTCTGCCCACTATTTGGGGGTCCTCATTTTTATGCCATACAGTTACTTTATCTCTTTTAGCCACCAGATAGTCTGCCTTCCATGACAGATTAAAAGGTAATTTCTGGCTGTGTTGTGGCTCACACATGTAAGGCGGGAGGATGATTTGAATCCTGGAGTTAGAGACCAACCTGGGCAACATAGTGAGATCTCATCTCTACAACAAATCAAAAAATTAGCCTGGCATGATGGCATGTGCTCGTAGACCCAACTACTCTGGAGACGAAGACAGAAAAATCACCTGAGCCCAGGAGATCGAGGATTTGGTGAGCTGTGATTTGGTGAGCCACTGCACTCCAGCCTGGGCCACAGAATGAGAACTCGACTCATATAAAAAAAAAAAAAAAAAAAGATATTTTCTACTGAAATGTCAATGACTACCAGAAGTGGTTAAACATATTTGTGAAAAAATAAAATAAAATCATAAATAAAATAAAATAAACATATTTGTATGAGAGGCTGTCTAAAGAAGGCAAAGCCTTGCTGGACATAATCTTCTGGTGGGATTTAGGGCTGCGTGGCCAAAGGGTGGTGAGCTCTTGGGGAGACTGCCAACGGCTCAGTGAACCTGGCAGTTCAAAGACAGCCCAGAAGGAGAGAGAGCAGCCTCCTTCCCAGCTTCTGTCTCCATTCAGAGCAGATGGTCCTCCCAGGCACATCTGAGCTCCAGGCTTTTCTGCTGCCTTCCTCTGAGTAATCTGTTTGTCCAGCTATCAGCCTGTCAGTTCGGCTCTGCTCCAAAGCTATTGTGTAGGTGTGTATTCATCGAGCATCTGTTTTTAACACTGATTTTTTTTGGGGGGGAGGAAGAGGAGGTCTGTTCTTCTGGGACATTAAGGATGAATTCTGTGTGAGAGGGTCAGAGAGGAGGATCAGGAAGCAGATGGGACGGGATAGAACATTAGAACTGTCATCGATCCACTCTTTTATCCACCCACAGTTCTTCTATCCAACCACTCACCCAGTCTTGCATCCGTTCATCCCCCACCCCATGATTCACACACTCACCTACCTATTCATCCATCTGTTAATCTAGCACCCATCCACACACCCACACAACTGCTGACTGCTGTGGCTGCAGCCTGTGCGTGCATGGGGAGCATAGAAATGAGTCTCGTCCACCGCTTGCCCATTAAGCACTCCCAGTCAAACTGGAGAGATGTCCACAGGTGTATCTCACCGCTTGATTCTGTGATCAATGCTGTGGATACCCCAAGGAGCATTTGATCATGACAGTGACATTGTAGCTGAGTGCTGACAGATTTGTCAGTGTTTGCCAGGAGAGAGGAGGAGGAAAGGCATTCCTGGAAGTGGGAACAGCCAAGGTAAACCCTGGAAAGTGTCGGAGAAAATGAGTGTGGTTGAAGCACAGGGTGTACAAGGGCCTGAGGCAGAAGTGGGTGCTGGGAAGTTGAGCAAAAACCTTTAATTTCCGGCCCTGGAGAGCCACGGATGACTTTTGAGCAAAAGAGCCAGCACCCAGAGAATGTGGCTCTTGCTCCAGGCCCCAAGGAGACACATGGGCAATTCAAAAAAAAAAAAAAAACAGACCCTAAGCCCCAGGAAGGATGCCATTTATAGGAACTGTTCCCGAGATGGTTGGACAGATGGATGCTTAGACAGTTGGTGGGTGTGCAGATGCAATCATGAACTCTGGTCCACACCACATGCCCTGGGGACACATGCCAGAGACGCAGAGTGGGCAGGGGCATTGGGCATGTGCACCTCAATGTATCAGGCTCAATGGAGCTTGGAGGGCTCGCAGGATGCACTGCCATGTTGCCGAGGGAAGGAAGCCAGAAAGTCAAGACCATTCCCAGCCAGTGCTCTAAGAATTTCCTCAAGAGCAGCGGCTTCTGAATTTTCCTGAGAGTATCTGAAATTGTACACTAAAAAACCATCATAGGTCTCTGTCAGGAGCACTAGGCACTGTTAGCTCTGTGGAATGGGGGTGTCTTTCACAGGGAGTAAGAGCCAGGAGGACAGTCAAGGGTGTGCCCTAGAAAGCACACCCCTGGCAGGGGATGGGGCTCAGTGGCTCAACCAATCCCCCTGCCCATGCTGCCAGCCTTCCAGGTGTCAAGCCTGGTCAGGAAGACCCCTCAGCCTTGACAGCTCTACGTGAGAGTGGTGCAGTCAGATCTTGGGGTGCCAGAGGATCCTGGATCAGGAGACAATGTGCCAGGAGGACCTGGAGTGTCAGGAACTGTGGAGAAACCCCCAGCTGGCTCTGGAAGGAAGGGGGCAGCAGCTTGCAGGTGAGATGGGATAGAAAGCCAAGAGCAATGGGGCTGCAGGGTGAGGAGAGGCCTCAGCACCCCCTCCAAAGCCCAAGAGTCCTATAGTAGCCCCATTCCAAGCACTTTTCGGGCAGGGAGAGGCCAGCAGCACCCACCTCTTCCTCATCCCTGCTATTAGGTGGTTGAGAGAGTCCTGTAGTCAAAACTTGCCAGAAATCATCAGAAAGCTGAGCCTAGTGCAAGCACTGGGGACCCCAGATGGGACAGAGATGTGGCACTGCCTAGATAGGAATCAGACACTTCTGTGCAATAAGGTTTATGGAGACAGGGTCTCCTAGGGCTTGGGAGTCCCAGAGTCAAGAGTTGGGAAAGTTCTCTCCCACTTCAGAGGTGAGACCGAGCAGGATCTCGAAGAGAGCTCAAGGTCAAGAAGGAAAGGAGGGCACTCCAGGCAGAGGGCATGGCATGGGCGAAGGAAGGGAGATATGCCCAGGGAATTGAGAGGTGGGAATGAGGTGACCCTGATGACAGGGTCTGGGAGGGTGCAGACTCCAAGATGCAGAGCTGCTGGACAGGGAAGATGAGGTTCCTTCAAGCTGAGACCACCTTGAGAGCAGCCCCGGTATGAAAATTCCCTCACCCCTCACCTCAACCTATTTCACTGCCCACTCTACAGGGAGAAAGCTAGGGCAGGGAGGGAAATAAGCCATCCTTCAGAGACAAGCTACCTGCCATGTAGCTCTGTGGTTTGTGCAGGGAAGACACTGTCATGGCTGGGATGGGCTTTGGGGACAGGTTCCAGGTCTGCTGGACCTTACTCTGGGGTCAGCAGTCATGTTTTCCAGTTCCTCCCCAACTACTAGCTCATGGTGAGACTTTGAAGAAATCACTTAATCTGTCTAGATCTCAGTTTCTCCATCCGTGTAACAGTATTACTGATGCTCCAGGCTCAAGAACACTTAATTAGGAATCTGTGGACTAGAGGCATGCATAGATGAGGTTCCAAAGAGCCCTTGAACTTTCAGCCAGCTCTGTAAGTGTTGTCAAAGCCCTCCAGCCAAAGACCTCCAGGAACACGAGAGGTTGAACAGTTGGGCCTATTGCTCATTGCAACAAGGGAACCATGGGGTGTCTCAGTAAAAGGGAGGTAGAACTTATGATAGGATCTGGACTTGAGTTAGGTGATTTTTGGGGGGTTAAGCAGGGCTTTGCTCTGGATAGGAAGTGGGAGCAATTCTATGATTGGGCATCACAGTAAATCTTATCTAGAAGGAAAGCAGACTAGAGTGGAGGCTGAAGCTGTAATTAGTAAAATTAATAATAGTAATAAAATAATTGTAAGGGTAGCAAGCATATCAGCCAGGTCAGAGGGATAGATATCTGGTCATTTCTGGTTTGAACAATGTGTTCACGTGTCTGTACTCAGACAACATTACAGACTGATCTTGGTTTTGTCTTGAGTCATCATGGTCACAGAGTGGCCTTGTCTGCTACTAATGTTGAGTGAAATTGTTCAACAGGAGGACACACTAATCAATGACTAGTAGGGAGTGCCAGGCCAGCTCTCAGATGTCAGGGGTGGCTTTTCTCTTTCTCAGTGTATCCCTAAGGAGAGAGCTCTTGGCTTTTATCAAATTTTCTGGGAGATCTGGGATCCCACAGAGAAACAAATGCTTAATCTCTGAAACTACCTGTAGTCCAGAAAGACTTTCAGTCACAGACATCTGTCCATAGGTGACCTCTTGGGCTGCTTATCACATCTGAGCCTCAGTTACTGCCTCTGTAAAATGGGTAGCTCCTATGGTAATGTAAGGTCATGTGGGGGAGGACATATCCACCAGCAGAGGCTCTGACAATGGTGAAATTAGATCACTCTGTAAAAACCAGTCTTTGTGCAATTAAATCCCTCAGTCTTAAAACCAACTTGGACTGTTGAATGGCAACAAGAAAGACTGGTTTCTTTTGTAAAGATCAGCTTCTTTTCTTCTCCATGCTTTTTAAAAAGTCCTTTTTACAACGCAATGGATGGAGGGGAATTTGGCATCCAAAAAAAAATACATGTGTTTCTCTCTTTCACTCCAGCAATCCCACTTGCAGCAATTTCCCGTGAAGATACACCTCAACAATGTGAAAATACACATGCGCAAGGTTATTCATGGCAGCATGGTTTATAATTGTGAAATACTGGAAACAATATCAGTTCCTATACATAGGCAACAATTCAATAGACTGTGGTACAGTAACACAATGGAGTTCTGGAAAATAGTTGAGGAAGAAATCAATGAACTGATGAGGAGGGATTTCTGGGACATACTGTTAAGTAGAAAAAGCAAGGTGCAAAAAATTAAGTATAGTATGCAAGTCTTCATGTAAGAAACAAGATAAAGCCGGGCTCGGTGGCTCAGCCTGTAATCCCGTGCCTTTGGGAGGCTGAGGTGAGTGGATTGCCTGAGCCCGCGGGTTTGAGACCCGCCTGAGCAACTTGGCGAGACCTCATCTCTACAATAAATCAAAAATTAGCCAGGCGTGGTAGCGCACACCTGTAGTTCCAGCCTCTTTGGAAGGCTGAGGCGGAAGGATCGCCGGAGCCCAGCAGGTCGAGGCTGCGGTGGCCAGGAGCGGCCACTGCACTCCAGTCTGGGCGACAGAGTGAGACTCTAACTCAAAAAAAAAAAAAAAAAAACCAAGATGATATAAGAAAACTACATGTATTTGCTGATCTTTACAAAGAGAAAGCAGAAACTATTGTGACCAATTGCCTAGAGGGAGTGGGTGAGAATGGGATGGCAGGAAGGGAACACTTCTCTGAATATACTTTTGAAATCATCTTAATGTTTCACATACTTTAATAATAGATAAATTTAACAAGGATGGGGGAAATTACTGTTAGAGGAATGTAAAATGGTGCAGCAGCTGTGGAAAATGGTATAGAGGTTCCTTTAAAGAATTAGAAATAGGCTGAGCATGATGACACGTGCCTCTAGTCCCAGTTACTCAGGAGACTGAGGCAGGAGGATCGCTTAAGCCCAGAAGTTTGAGGCTGTAGTGCTCTGTGATAGCACCTGCGAATAGCCATTACACTCCAGCCTGGACAACATAGTGAGAACCCAGTAAAAAAAAATAGAACTACCATGTGATCCATCAATCCCACTTCTATGTATATATCCAAAAGAACTGAAAGCAGGGTCTCAAAGAGATATTTGCATAGCCATATTCCTAGCAGCCCTATTCACAGTAGCCAAAAGACAGAAGCAATCCAAGTGTCTACCAACCGATGAATAGATAAGCAAAATGTGGTAGATTTAGTTGGTCTTCCATGTCTGCGGGCTCCACATCCATAGATTCAACCAACTGCAGACTGAAACTGTTTTTTTTTGAGTTGGAGTCTCATTCTGTCACCCAGCTTGGACTGCAGTGACACACGCATGGCCACCCCAGTGTCGACATGCTGGGCTCCAGCAATCCTTCCGCCTCAGCCTTCCAAGTAGCCAGAACTACAGGCGCGCGCTACCATGCCTGGATATTTGTAATTTATTGTAGAGACGAGTTCTCACCAAGTTGCCTGGGCTGGTCTCAAAGCCTTGGACTCAGGCAATGCACTCACCTCAGCCTCCCAACGTGCTGGGATTACAGGCTGAGCCACCTAGCCTGGCCTGAAACTATTTTTTACAGTTCATTTATTCTAAACATGTACAGTCTTTTTTCTTGTCATGATTCCCTAAGCAATACAGTATAACAACTATTTATATAGCATTTACATTATATTAATTATTATAAGTAATCTAGTGATCATTTAGAGCATACGGGAGAGGCCGGGCGCAGTGGCTCACGTCTATAATCCCAGCACTTTGGGAAGCCGAGGTGAGAGGATTGCCTGAGCCCACGGGTTCAAGACCAGCCTGGACAACTTGGCGAGACTTCATCTCTACAATAAATCAAAAAATTAGCCGGCTGTGGTGGCACGTGCCTGTAGTTCCAGCTACTTGGAAGGCTGAGGTAGAAGGATCGCCTGAGCCTAGCAGGTCGAGGCTGCAGTGGCCAGGAGCATGCCATTGCCCTCCAGCCTGGGTGACAGAGTGAGACTCCGACTCAAAAAAAAAAAAAAAAAAATTATGGAGATGGATGGTGGTGTTGGCACATAACAATGTGAATGTGCTTAATTCCTCTGAACTATATACTTAAAAATGGTTAAGACAGTAAATGTTATGTGCACTTTACCACAATTTTTAAAATATTATGTTCAGTGACTAGGGAATACTATTCAGCTATCAAAAAGAATGAAATAATGTATTTTGCAGCAACTTGGATGGATTGTAGAGCATCATCCTAAGTGAACTAACTCAGGAACAAAAAAACAAACACTGCATGTTCTCAGTTCTAAGTGGAAGCTAAACTAAGGATCTGCAAAGGCATAGAGAATGGTATAATGGACATTGGAGACTCAGAAGGGGGAGGAGGAAGAGATGGAGGAATGAAAAATCACCTATCAGGTACACTGTGCACAGATGGGAGTGGTGGGTACACCTAAAGCCCAGACTTCATCACCACTATACAATGCAACCATGTAATCAAAAACTATTTGTACTTCCAAAGCTGTTCAAATGAAAAAAATGTTTAAAAGCATTATACTCAGTGAAAGAAAAAGACATAAAAGATCACATATTGTATGGTTCCATTTATGTGAAATGTCTAGAATAAAGAAATCTACAGATCCTGAAAGTAATTAGTAGTTTCCTAGGGCTCCCAGGGGAGACAGGGATTGACTGCTAATGGGTACAAGGTTTCTTTTTGAGGTGACTGAAACGACCCAAAATTAGACTGTAGTGGAGGGGGAGAGGGGGAGAGAGAGAGAGAGAGAGAGAGAGCACGCTAGCTCTTCCTCACAGTAAAATTCCAGCTCTATGTGTAAATGAAAACCATCATTTGTCCACCATCAGAGTAGCAACTGCTTCAGACAAGAATCACCAATGGATGCTAAACTAGGGAGTAAAAGTTTGAGAAAAAAAAATTGAAGAGTTACATAACCTCAAAGTATCTCCCTACAACATACTTATTAATTACAAAGGGGAAATAGTAAATTTACAATGGTGAAAACTGGGAGGCACCATCTTACCAAATGATCGATGCTAATATCAACAATTTCTAGACTAACCGATATCTTGTGCCTCCTGATACACCGAGAAGAACACAGCGTCACTTCTGTGGAATTCCTGCCAAAAATGCAGGATCCAAATCTAATCATGAGGAGACATCAGATAAACCCAGATTGAAGGACATTCTTCCAAAGAACTGGTCTGTACTCTTCAAAAACATCAAGATCATGAAAAGTTAAGGGAAGACTGAGACATTGTTCCAGATTGGAGGAGACTAAAAAGACCTGATAACAGAATGTATCTCATGACCTAGGATTCCCTTTTCCTATAGAAAGACACTATTGGCACACCCACTAGGATGGCTAGAATCAAAAAGCCAGATAAGTATCAGTGAGGATGTGGAGAAATGGGAACCTCATACTCTGCTGGTAGCAATGTAAAAAAAAAAATGTTCTTAGGAAATTCATACTAAAGTATTTAGCTAATCATGTCTGCAACCACTATCAAATAGTTCAGAAAAAAATTACTGTATATAGTTCAGAAAAATTTTATATGTATTTATATAAATTCTTTCTATATATATATATAGAGATATAGAGAGAGAGAGAGAGAGAGAGAGGACAGAGACACAGAGAAAAAGTAGACATGTCATTATTAAAAGGTTTCCTGTAGTTCCAGCTACTTGGAAGGCTGAAGCAGAAGGATCGCCTGAACCCAGCAGGTCGAGGCTGCAGTGACCATGAGCGTGACTGGGCGACAGAGTGAGACTCTGACTCAAAAAAAAAAGGTTTGTGCCTTCAGTCCCATAAGTGAAAAATAGTATCTCATTGTTTTAATTTGCATCTCTTTAATTATGGAGAGACCATTTAAAATGCTCCAGAAACCATAATCTAGCATGACCACGAAGGCTATATAATTTGACATTTATTGAGTGCCCACTCTCTACTAAGCTCCGGTGATAAAAAATACAAAACATCACATCTGTTAGACGGAAAATGCTATCTCACTGTTGTTTTAATTTTGCATTTTCCTGATAACTAAAGACATTGTGTGATTTTTTTCATATATTATAAATATTGGCCATTTCAGGTATCTTCTGCTGTGAATTACCTATTCGTATCTGATGTCCATTGTCTAATATATTGTTTGCCTCTTCTTATCAATTTATAGATGTTCTTTATATGCCCTAGAATGTAGATACTAGTTCTTTGTGGTACACATCAAAAGCCGAGATGGAAACAGTCAAGTCCATGAAGCTCAGGGGCACACATAGGGAGGATCTTCCAGTTTTAAGTGCCTGGTCTTGCAACTGTGGGAAATATTTCAAGAAGGTGCTGTGAGTCATTATCAAACTACTTGAGTTTGACAACTGAGAACAAATTAAAATGAAATTTATTTAAAAAATTGAAATTGCCAAACTACTTAAGTTTGACAACTGAGAAAAAAATTAAAATGAAATTTAATTCATAACATGTATGGCCTGTATCCTCTGTTAAGAAAAATAATTGGTATTCATACATCTAACCTATGTCATTATTATATATATATTCTTACTGTGTTACATAGTTTTCATTTGTAATGCATGAATATTAATTCATGAGCTAGAACTCCATTTAACTTTATGTTAAAATGTGTTTTAAAAAGAGAGGAGACAAACATTTCTCTTCAATTACCACTGGTGTTTTCAAGCAAAGAACTGCTAATCCTACTCTTTTGTTTAACAGAAAGGGATGGTTGAGTGAACATGACTTGCCCAGCTCCATACAGGCAGGCATTAATCTGATTAGAACCTGTTTTCTTTGGCTGTCCAGGTCAGAGTGGAGTCCAGCTTGACCTGGGTTTCCTTCCTTCCACATCATAGCTAAGCATGCAGTAAGTGGCCAGTAAATGCTCCTTTGGAAAAATAGTCCTCTTAAAAAAAAAAAAAAAAAAAAAGCGCGTCATCAGCCTAGGTACAAAGTGGAATGCCCAGAAACTGCAGAGTAGGGTAGGCAGAGAGCAGATGCTGCATAAATCCTTAGTGTTGGTGCAGATAGAGCCCAATACAGATCTTTGTTGGGGCCACAGTTGAACGTCTTTTATAAATGCTCCCTTTATAAGTGCTCCGTACTAACCTCCTTCTGGTTCACAGGGAGCACTTACTAGTCTCTGGGGTCACCTTCAATGCAGGGTCGAGTCTGGCGGGGAATTAAGCAGGCACATCAGTTCTCAACGTCACGCCAAGTGCTCACAGCTAGTCTCTAGGGGAAGCACAGGCGCCTAATTCCCGCTCCTAGGTGACACAATCGTTACTTACAAATGTTCCTGGCCAGTCCCCGGGAGTGGGAAGCGTTGGGAGTTCCTTAAGTTCCCTCAAAGGATGGGAAAGGCGAGACCTCCGTTTGCTTTCCCATCTGCAAAATGGGGGCACAACACTATCTAAAGGACGTGCGCGGGTGAGCATTTGGGAGAGAAGAGGCGTCCCCTCCCCTCTCCCCCACCTTTCCCATCAGCTTCCAAAGGTCGGAAATTGGGCGCTTCGGAAGTTTGTCCCCAGAGGCCAGAAAAGCCTCCGGATGCGCACGTTCTGGAGCTGCACCGACCACAGGCCGGAAAGGTGCGGGCGCCAGCGCTCTGCGCGCCGACGTCCCCCGGCGCCCG
>NW_006994758.1:240375-249564 GCF_000164805.1 Carlito syrichta
TCGGAGGAGGCGGCGACGGTGGCGGCGGCAGCGCGTCCCCGGTCCCTAGGACCACGGCTTCCTTCCTGCCAGGTAGGTCGCCGATAGTGCGCACGCGGCTCTCCCGCACCTATCCCAGAGCCGGCCTCCTCGAGAGGATCTGTAGCGCGGGTCATGGGACCCTCTCCCATCACCTTTCCAACTGTCCCTCCGGCTGTTTCCTCTATCACCACCTCCACCTCCCTGCAGCCCCTAGGCCTGGGCAGGACTTTGTTGGCGGCTTCTGAGGCCGGGTGGGGGTGAGATGGGACGCGAGGAGGATACAGGACACCCCCGCATCCATACCAGGAGAGATGCACACGGCCCCCAAGTGTCACAGAATCCCCCTCTCTGCCCTCCAAACAGAGCGTCTCTACCTTGGAAACCAGGGATCTCTCCCAGCCCACCCCATTTGATTTACAGGTCTAAAATGTATACCATTCGATCACTACGGACCAGACTGTTCACAGCATTCAGGAGACAGAGGTCCTTCATTCACCGCGGGTCATAGCCTGTGTGTGTGTGTGTGTGTGTGTGTGTGTGTGTGTGTGTGTGTGTGTGTGTGTGCATTTGAAACACCCCCACATACGGTTGGCGGCTCAGTCTGATGTACCCGACACTCACATCCCCTCCCAGGCCCCTGATACTGCGTCTCTACATGGAAGCCCCAAACTGAAATCTGGGTGCTCAAGTCCATCCCTTGAACATGGTCTGCCCCATGGACACCCGCTCCCTCTGTGTCCCCTGTTTGGCAGATCTATCCGTCTGTCCATCCATCCGTGGGGGTCCACAATGGCCACCTTCAGCCGCCAGGAATTTTTCCAGCAGCTACTGCAGGGCTGTCTCCTGCCTACTGCCCAGCAGGGCCTTGACCAGATCTGGCTGCTCCTTGCCATCTGCCTCGCCTGCCGCCTCCTCTGGAGGCTCGGTAAGTGCTTGCCACATCATGTGTCACCATACCCAGCCATATCATACCCACCATGTTCATTTATACCAAGCCACACCTTACCCTGCCACATCCTGCCATGCCAAGCCAGGCCCCAAAACGCCCAGCCTCATCTCATCCCACCAAGCCAAGCCCCATTCCACCGCACCACATCCTACTACGCCCTGCCACACCATGCCACACCAAGCCACATGCCATGGATGCCATGCCCTGCAGTATTCCTGGGTTCTGGGATTCTGGAAAGCTGAGGTTCTTGGATTTTGGAACCCGAAATGTCTCCCAAGGTTATAAGATTCTGGAATGCTGATGTTACTGGGTTATAGAATCTTTAAGTACCATGCTTATACAGGGTTGGGGGATTCTGATAAGTTGAAATTCTCACATTCTAGGTTTCCAAAATGTTGGCATTCTGGATTTCTATAATCAGGGCATGGTAAGATTTCTAGATTCTAGGATTCTGGAATGTTTCCACAATCATAGCAGCCCTGTATAAATGATAAGATTCCAAGTCCTTAAGATGTCTATAGGATGCTGAGATTCCTGGAAATCTGAGATTCAGAGGTTATATACTTTCTTTTTTCTCTATTTTAAATGGATGTTTTATTTTTTTCCCAGGTTTATTATTTCACAATTTTTCAAAGATACTGAAAACTTGAAAGAATAGTACTGTGAACACCCATATATGCATTTTCAGATTCGCTGTCAACATCTTGTCACAATAACTCACTCTATCTATCATCTGTCTAGCTCTCTATCTCTATCTCTATCTCTACCTACCTATCCCTATCTATCTATCTATCTATCTATCTATCTATTTATCTATCTAGTTATCTATCTATCTATCATCTTCCTGAATCACTTGAATAACCTGCTGACATCATGATACTTCACTCCGTATCTTCCAATGTGTGGCCCCCAAGAACAAGGTTGTCCTCAACCATCACCCTCCATGAAATTTAATCTGGATGCAATATTATTCAACTCTAACTGATATTTTAATTTCTTTCAGGGTCCTTAAAATGTCCTTTATAGATGTTTCTTTTCTTTGAACCCAGGCCTTGCTACCCTCTCCAGCTCCCCATCCAATCCCACCACATTCCTACCTCTAGGCCTTTGCCCAGGCTTTGCCCTCTTCCCAGGTCGTCCTCCCCTTCCTACCAGTCCACCAACCTCCCCATTCTTGTTCTCTCTCTCTCTCCCTTCCCGTCTTTCTCTCTCTTTCTTTCTCCCTCTCACCCAAAGGGTTGCCATCCTACCTGAAGCATGCAAGCACCGTGGCAGGCGGGTTCTTCAGCCTCTACCACTTCTTCCAGCTGCACATGGTTTGGGTCGTGCTGCTCAGCCTCCTGTGCTACCTCGTGCTGTTCCTCTGCCGACATTCCTCCCATCGCGGCGTCTTCCTCTCCGTCACCATCCTCATCTACCTACTCATGGGGTATGGGTGTGCATCCTCATCCTCACACTTGACGGAAGGGTGGGTGGGTCCTTAGGCCCCTGATGGGGTTGTCCAAAAGAGAGAGGACATGAGATTCCCAGGAGGAAGAAGGGAGTCTGGGAGGACATTCTCCTATGAGGAGACACCGAACAGGAAGGGTGCGGAGTGCCCCTGGGGAAGGGAGCCTGGGAGCCTTGTCCTTTCCCAAGACAGTATGGGAAAGGTTGGGCATGGGCTCCCCCTGGAGGAGGGAGCCTAGGAGAATCCTTCTACTGTGAGGTGCAGGACAGGGGAAGGCAGAACCCTCTCAGCACCTTGGTATCCCCTCTCTATGGTCTTGGAGGCCATGAGGGTCATGAGGCCAAGACCAGCACCTTTTTCCTCAGTGAGATGCACATGGTGGACACCGTGACATGGCACAAGATGCGAGGTAGGTAGCCCTACCCTTGTCACCTGCCCCAGCCCTCCTACCCCACATCTCCTAACTGTCCCCACCCTGTCTTTCCTCCCCTGCTTTTCTCCCTTACCCATCCACCCCATTGGACATACAGGCCTCGCATTCCCCTTGAGTCTGTATCTCTTTCCACCAAGCATTTTTCCCCAGGCCTGCCTGTCCCATCTCATGTATGTGCCTGACTCTCTTGAGTAAGGGCATCTGTCCCTCCTGGGCTTACTTGCCCACTTGTCTATCTGGCCCTGTGCCCACTTGTCCATCCTTGTACCTCCTTTTCCTATCACCTCTCACCTGGTATGCCCCATCTCCCCATGCTGACTTGCTCTCTGCCCATCCACTTGACCATGGGCACCACACATAGGGGCCCAGATGATCGTGGCCATGAAGGCAGTGTCTCTGGGCTTCGACCTGGACCGGGGCGAGGTGGGTGCAGT
This sequence comes from Carlito syrichta, assembly GCF_000164805.1. Taxonomy (NCBI): domain Eukaryota; kingdom Metazoa; phylum Chordata; class Mammalia; order Primates; family Tarsiidae; genus Carlito; species Carlito syrichta. The sequence goes on from NW_006994758.1 coordinate 243,663, forward strand.
GCCCTCGCCTGTGGAGTTTATGGGCTACCTCTACTTCGTGGGCACCATTGTCTTCGGGCCCTGGATATCCTTCCACAGCTACCTACAGGCTGTCCAAGGCCGCCCATTGGTGAGGTCCTGGGTGGACAGGTGGGCAGGGACTGTGGGAGCTTCCCCAGGATGGTGTTCATAGAGCCTTGATCCTCACAGAGCCGCCGGTGGCTGCAGAAGGTGGCCCGGAGCCTGGCGCTGGCCCTGCTGTGCCTTGTGCTGTCCACTTGCGTGGGCCCCTACCTCTTCCCATACTTCATCCCCCTTGACGGTGACCGCCTCCTTCGCAAGTGAGCACAGCCTTCAGGACCCCTGCCCAGCAATGAGTGGGTGGGCAGGGACCTGGGGTATCCCCAACTCTGAGCCTGTCTCTTAATGCTTCTGTCTGTCTTCTGTTACTACAGCAAGAAACGCAAAGCCAGGTAAATGAGGGCAGGTGCTGAGGGCGTGTGGAGTGGGGGATGGGGGCAGAGCCCATGACCAATGGGTCTGTGTGTCCAAGTCTGTCTGTCTACTGTGTGACTTGACAGAGACTGTGGCTGTCTGTCTGGGCAAGCTTGGCTCTGTGACTCTGTGTATGACTGACATTCCAACACAAACTGTGTGTCTGGACATCTGCTCAGCTGTCTCACTGTTAGAAACAAGTTACATGACTGTAATGGACAGTGACAAATGTGTGTTGGTTGATGACTCTAACCTGTCAGTGACTGTGACTAGGGGTATGTATAGATTGTTTATCAATTGGCCACTGACTCCTTGAATGTGGTACTGTGAGTTCTGGTTGTTTGACTGTGCCATTGTCAATGATGGAGTGTGTGACTGTCAGTGAACGAGATGAATCTGTGTCGACGGTTCTAACTGGCCTGCAACTTTGGCCAGGAGTAGGTATGACTGTTGTGTGCTTATCTGCGATTGATTCTGCCTATGTGTCTGCCTTCTCTAACTGCCCGGTGTTGTCTAGCTGAGGGGTCATTGTGACCGACTGTGTGCCTGTGCCTGTCCGCAGGACTGACTGTCTGCCTGTGGTTTGAGGACAGGATTTGATCTGGCTGTTTGAGCGTGTGGTCCCTTTTCCCACTCCCAGCTGCTGATTAGGTCTGCTGCTGAATGAGTCTCCAAAAAGTGCAGTGACTTGATCAGTGTTACCCAGTTAAGTAGCCAGGCATTAATCCCAGGCCTAACTTCAGAAGCTATGCTTTTCCTGATTCAGGATGCTGCCTGTTTTTGGCTATATCTGATTGACAGCTGTCAGGGTGTGCTGTGTGCATATCAGGCTGTTTGATGGTCTCTGTGCCTAGCTCAAGGGGTTTTCAGGCTGGGCATGGTAGCTCACACCTGTAATCCCAGCACTTTGGGAGGCACAGGCAGGAGGATCACTTGAGGCCCAGAGTTCAAGACCAACCCGGGCAACATAGCAAGACCCTGTCTCCACGAAAGATTAACTGGGTGTGGTGGTGCATGCCTACAGTTCCAGCTACTCAGGAGGCTGAGATGGAAGAATCGTTTGAACCCAGGAGATCGAGACTGCAGTGAGCTATGATCGAGCTACTGCACTCCAGCCTGGGTGACAGAGTGAGACCCTATTTCTAAAAAAAATAATAATTTCTTAAAAGGAGAGTTTCAGCTGTCATATGGTCACTGAGTCAGGTTCAAGTGTGCAAAACTGGGAGTCTGATGGGATTTGTGTCTGGCTGTGTAACTGTTTGGGCTGTGAGGTCAGGCCTCTGATCATGGCAGGGTCTGACTGTCTGGCTGTGTGAGACTACAGGGCCATGCCATATTATAGGACATCCATCAGAGCAACATGAAACTAACCGCCTGAGGGTGGATGTCTGTGTTTGACTATCATAGTCCACCTTTTTGCAGCTACATTTCTGTCTGTCTTGTCTGAACAACTCAGACCTGCCTCCAGGGCCTCTCTGACTCTCTTTTCTTTCTTCTCTGCTGCCTTCCTGACCCCTGGGGGCCCTAGGGGCACCATGGTAAGGTGAGTCTACAGATGGGGGGGGGTGATGCTGACACAGGTGGGGTATCATGCCGGGGCCTGTACATGATGCCTCTCTCTGCCCTATTCCTTTCTCCCCAGGTGGCTGCGAGCCTACGAGAGTGCTGTCTCCTTCCACTTCAGCAACTATTTTGTGGGCTTTCTGTCCGAGGCCACGGCCACGTTGGCAGGGGCTGGCTTTACCGAGGAGAAGGATCACCTGGAATGGTGGGGAGGGCTTGGGGCCCCTCTCTCCCACAGGGTGCCTCCTGGAGGAGCTGCAGGGAGGGGGGAGGGTGCTCCCAGGGGAGGGAACAGCCAAGACAAAAGTGTGAAAGTCAAAGAGATTGAGATTCCACATGGATGTACATGTCTCTTCTGCCCACAGGGACCTGACAGTATCTAAGCCTCTGAACGTGGAACTGCCCCGGTCAATGGTGGAAGTTGTCACAAGCTGGAACCTGCCCATGTCTTATTGGCTAAATAACTGTGAGTCACCAAGTCATCACTTCAATGGAGATGGGTACCAAGACCCTTTCACACAAGCATAAGACATTTACTGAGCACCCTGTGTATGCTGGGCCCTGAAGATATAGCAGGAACAAGCACAGAAAACAAAAATCACTACCCTTATGCGGCTTCAATTTTTTTTGTCGGGGGGAGACTGGCAATAAATAAAAGAAAAATACACAATAGCTCAGGTAGAAAAAAATGATAAAACAGATAACACAGGAGTGTTGCCAGAAGGAGGGGGTGTTACAATTTTAAATAAAATAGCCAGGGCAAGTCCACTGAGGAGATGACATCTGAGCAAAGCACCCTTTTGCTTTGTGGGTGGGAGGAATGTAACAGATGGAAAGAACAGCAGGGGCTTTGCCCTGAGGTGGGAGCTTGCTCCGGGTGGGGAAGGCAGCAAGAAGGTCAGTGGAGCCAGTGGTAGAAGGTGCGGTCGGAGAGGTTCTGTAGGGCCTTGCGGGCCATGGTGAGGACTTGGACTTTCTCTCTGAGAGATGAGAGCCACAACAGGGCTCCAAGCAGAGGAGGGCCATGGGCTGACTTGGGTTGTAAAAGGATCTCTCTGGCTGCTGTGAGGACAGACTGAGGGGAGGGGGTGAGAATGGCAGTAGTGAGGAGGCCACCTCAGAAGTCCAGGCCAGTGATGGTGGCGGTGGCAGTGGATGTGGAGATGAGAGGTCAGGTTCTGGTATATTCTGAAGGTGGAACTGACAGGTTGTGCTGAGTTTGGGTGTGGGAGTGGGGTGAGGGCAGATGAGGGTGAGTCCCGGGTTTTTCCCTGAGGATCTGGAAGGGTGGAGTTGACATTGACTAAACTTGAGGAGACTGTGGAAGAGTTGAGGAGCTATGCTTTGGGCATGTAAAGTTTGAGGCCACCATAAGGACTTGATCCCGGGGCTCCAGCAGATTGTGGATATCCTCATCCTGCCTATGGCCCTCCAGAAAGGGCAGGAGGAGTCTCAGGAGAATTTTGTCCTGCTTCTCTCCCCACCCCCAGATGTTTTCAAGAATGCTCTCCGCCTGGGGACCTTCTCGGCTGTGCTGGTCACCTATGCAGCCAGTGCCCTCCTGCATGTGAGCAGGGTGGAGCAGGGCCAGGGTGGAGGCTGGGTGGGGTCAGCAGGGGATGTTGGCAGGGCCTCCTCCTCACTCATATCATTGTCCCCCGGGCACCCCAGGGCTTCAGCTTCCACCTGGCTGCAGTACTGCTGTCCCTGGCATTTATCACTTATGTGGAGCATGGTGAGTGCAGAGCTCAGCCTAGCAGATGGATAAAAGGTTGGTGGAGGGCTGGAGCTAGCATCCCCTGAGGCTAACTTGACCCCTTATCTCTCCCCACTGCTCCAGTCCTCCGGAAGCGCCTGGCCCAGATCCTCAGTGCCTGTGTCTTATCAAAACGGTGCCTACCAGACTGTTCACACCGGCATCGCTTGGTGAGGGTTCAGCGTGGACCTCAGACCCAACACTCCCCTCAAAAATGTTCCTTCTGCCTCTGTCTTGTATCTGTCTCAGGGTGCCCAGCTTCCTCTTCTGGTGTCTGAGCCATCCCCATAACTTAACCTCTATTCACTGGCATCAATTTGTCTAACAGGCATTTATCAAGCACCTGCTGTATACACACCTGGCATTTGCTTCCCCCAATGAACAACTATTGATCTCTTGTTGGTACTAGGCACTGTTCTAGATGCTGGAGACACAGTGGTGAGAAGCAACAGGCCAAAGTCCCAGGCCTGTGAGACAAACATTTTTACTGGGCAGGCAGTAAAATATTAAAAATAAGTCAGTAAAGTCGAACAATAGTTTGTCAGGTTGTGAATAGTGCTAAGGAGAAAATCCATAAGGGAAAGGGGATGGGAAGTAGGGGGAGTAGTTTCCATTTTAAATGAGGAAGTCAGGGAAGCGGCCCGGGTGAGATAACTTTTTCCCTGACGGAGGTGGGGTGGGGGGAGTATTCCAGGAAAAGAGTCACCTGGTGCAAAGGCCCTGAGATAGAAGAGGGTCTGGAAACTTTGAGGAACAGCGAGAAGGCCAGTGTGGGCGAGTGGTGGAAGGCGTGGATCCTGTAGGTCATAGCGGGGATTTGGTTTTGTTTCGTTTTCTGGTTTTCATTCTCTTTGCAATAAGAAGTACAGACAACCTCATATTTGCCTCCCACCCATCACCCAAAAGCCCTGACTTAAAGTCCCACCATTTGGCTCCTGTGTCTGAAGGCTCACACCACTCCTCACCCAGATGCCCTCTCTGGGAACAGCACCCTCATCTCGGATAGCTCTGCACTCCCACAGGAGGCTCTCTGAACCATCTTTTTCCTATCTCAGGGGGTACCCTGGGCATCCTCAGTCCTGGGACCCACTGTGCCTCGTGTGTCTCCTGGGCTCCGCTGCGCAGATGGAGGTGGAGGACAGTTAGTGGGTCCAGCTGCCAAGTGTATCCATCTGTCCCCCACAGGGCCTATGGGTGCGAGCCTTAAACTTGTTCTTTGGGGCTCTGGCCATCTTCCACCTGGCCTACCTGGGCTCCCTGTTTGATGTTGATGTGGATGACACCACAGAGGAGCAGGTGAGGTGGGGCCCTGGACCTGGGGGGTAGCAGGGATGGTGCTACCTGCCGGTGGGAACTATGAGGACGAAGGAGGGAAGGTTGAGGCATGAGCTCCTCGTGTCCTGTTTCTTAGCTTGTGCAGCCAGTGCTCAATGGCCCTTTTCCATTGTCCCTCTGGTTGAGACACACTGTTGGGTCTTTTATTTGGGTGAAGTGTGCAAAATTTGCTTATTATAAAATTCATTTTATGGCAATGCAGTGCAAAATCCAGGTTTTATTTTTTATTAATTATTTCACTTCATTTTTGTTTAGGTAGAATTGGCAAGATTTCTTAATTTTTTTTTTTTGAATCAGGCTCTCATTCTGTCACCTAGACTGGTGTGCAGTGACACAATCACAGCTCACCACAGCCTCGACCTTCTGGACTCAGTTGATTCTCCCACCTCAGCCTCCCGAGTAGCTGGAGCTACAGGCATGCACCACCACACTCAGATAATTTTTTTTAAATAAAAAGATGATGTCTTACTATATTGCCCAGGCTGGTCTTGAATTCCTTGGCTCAAGCAATCCTCCTGCCTCAGCCTCCCAAAGTGCTGGAATTATAGGTATGAGCCACTGTGCCCAGCCATCCAGCTAACTTTTTTTTTTTTTTGAGTTGGAGTCTCACTCCGTCACCCAGACTGGAGTGCAGTGGCCACTCACGGCCACCGCAGCCTCGACCTGCTGGCTCCAGCGATCCTTCCGCCTCAGCCTTCCAAGTAGCTGGAACTACAGGGCGCGCGCTACCACACCCGGATCATTTTTTTATTTATTGTAGAGATGAGGTCTCGC
>NW_006994758.1:249858-251556 GCF_000164805.1 Carlito syrichta
TCCATTCACCTCAGCCTCCCAAAGGCGCGGGATTACAGGCTGAGCCACCAAGCCCAGCTCCAGCTAACTTTTAAATTTTTTTTGTAGAGCTGAGGTCTTGCTATGTTGTCCAGGCTGGAGGTGGCAGTTATTCAATTTTTAAAAAATAGAGCCACCCCCTCCACAGCTCCTGGCTGGAAGAAATAAATGGTTTAGAGACCAAAAAAATCTTATTTTAATCAGGTCGAGTGTGTAAACTCTGGATTCTGCTACTTTAAAATGTTATGTTAAAATGTATACACTATTTTTGTTCATGTTGAGTATGCAAATTCCAGATTTTAGTTCTTTTTAAATTAAGAACAATTTTTAAAATAGTGTTTATTCATATGGCTCTTGCAGAATCCAGATTTTGGCTTCTCTTTTAATTTTTAATTGAAAACAAAACTTTATCTTATACTTTTGGTTTTGACATTTAAAACCATTTAAGATTTTTATTTGGGTTGAATGTGCAAAATCTGAGTTTTGCTTTTTAATTAAATTTTTTGTTTTGGTTTTTAAAAATATTTTAAAATAGTTAATGTATATTAAGTATCATGGTTCAAAAACCAAACAGTAACCAACATATTCAAGAAAAAATCGTGCTCCCATGCTCTACACTTTGCCCTCTCACAGATAACCACTTGTATTCATTTTATTGCAATATCCTTCCAGGCCGGGCTCGGTGGCTCAGCCTGTAATCCCAGCACTTTGGGAGGCCAAGGTGAGTGAATTGCCTGAGTCCGCAGGTTCGAGACCCGCCTGGGCAACTTGGCGAGACCTCATCTCTACAATAAATCAAAAACTAGCCGGGTATGGTAGCGCGTGCCTTTAATTCCAGCTACTTGGAAGGCTGAGGCGGAAGGATCGCCTGAGCCCAGCAGGTCGAGGCTGCGGTGGCTGGGAGCGTGCCACTGCACTCCAGTCTGGGCGATAGAGTGAGACTCGATTAATTAATTAATTATCCTTCCAAAATCTAAGCATATTAAACAAATATAAAATATGTATTTTTAATTCCATCCCTTCAGTGTTTACTCTAAAGGTAATACTTGAATGACACTGTTCTGCAATTCTTGAAAATTTTCCACATCAGTATGTAGAGTGTCCTCATTCATTTTTTCCATTGTGAAGATGTGACACAGTTTAATTTATTCCTTATTGGTGGACACTCAGGTGATTTCTAGTCCTTTCCTATTGCAAATGTTGCTGTAGCAAGAAACGTCATACCCATGTGGATCCACACAGGTGCAAACAAATCTATAGGCCCTATTTCTGATAGTCTCAGTGGAGTAGCTACCTTTTTGCTCTCCCGCCAGCAAAGTGTGGACATGCTTGTTGCCCCATCAACACAGGGTGCCTCTCAAACTTCCTGAACATGTTTGCCAGTTCAATAAAGAGGAAGATTATGGATGAGGCTGGACATCTTTTCATATGTTTAAGAGCCATTTGTTTTTCCTTTATTGGGAATGGCCTACTCACCTCCTTTGGCAATTTTTGTCCTTAAAAAAATTAATTTCTGGGCCGGGCACAGTGGCTCACGCCTATAATCCCAGCACTTTGGGAGGCTGAGGTGAGAGGATTGCCTGAGCCCGCAGGTTCAAGACCAACCTGGACAACTTGGCAAGACCTCATCTCTACAATAAATCAAAAAATTAGCCAGGCATGGTGACACGTGCCTGTAGT
>NW_006994758.1:251576-260259 GCF_000164805.1 Carlito syrichta
TTCCAGCTACTTGGAAGGCTGAGGCGGAAGGATCGCCTGAGCCCAGCAGGTCAAGGCTGTAGTGGCCAGAAGCGTGCCACTGCCCTCCAGCCTGGGTGACAGAGTGAGAATCCAACTCAAAAAGAATTTATTTCTAGGAGCTTTTTATACATTAGGGAGATTACAGGTCAGAGAGTGGGATTGCCTTGCCTTGTTCTTAAACCGATTTTTAAAGAAGAAAACAAAAACTATATCTGGTCACCTTTCATATGTACACAGGCCTTTCTATGGGAACTCACCTAGGGTGAGGTCACAGAAATGCAGTCACAGAAATGTCCTTGGGCAAAGGATGGATTTTTCCTGAGACCTTCTTTATCCTTGCTGAGTGGGACTGTCATCTTTTTCTCTCCCACAGGGCTACGGCATGGCATACACTGTCCACAAGTGGTCAGAGCTCAGCTGGGCCAGTCACTGGGTCACTTTTGGATGCTGGATCTTCTACCGTCTCATAGGCTGAGGCATTTCTGTGGACCCTCATAGCCCTCTCAAGACCCCTCTCAGGGTGCCAGCTCTGATGGGGGATGAGGGAAGGCCCTCTCTCTACTCCTTGACCCCTCTCCATCCTTAACCCCTAACACCCCAACACACACACACACACACACACACACACACACACACACACACACACCCCATTTCCATGCCTGTCAATCCCCACCCCACCACAAGGCGGGAAGGGGTGGTCCCTGCTAAGGCCTAGGGGTGGGGGATGCTTGGGGAAACAGAGAGGGGGAGATCTACAGCCTCCCCGCTTCCTTCTTCCTTTTTATATACAGTTTGTTATTGACAAATAAAAGTAGGAAATATACAATAGGCTCTTTCTTCACTGATCAGAGGGGAATAGGAGTGAGTAAGGAAGAGGGTACAGCATGGATAAAGATTTGGAAGCTGAAACCATGAAGAGAGAGCAGACTGTGATTGGTTCATGCTTAATTTACCATTGTTCATGATTGAATGATGAGCCTGATGGCAGGGTCCTGGTCCTATTTTTGTGTCGTTTTGTTTTTTTAGAGACAGGATCTTGCTCTGTCATCCAGGCTGGAGTGTCCTGATCATAGCTCACTGCAGCCTCGAATGATCCTCCCACCCCAGCATCCCAAGTGGCTAGGACTACACATGTGTGCCACCATGACCGACTAATTTTTTTAAATAAATGTTTGTAGAGACAAGGTCTTGCTATGTTGCCCAGGCTGACCTCAAACTCCTGGGATTAAGCTATCTTCCCATTTCTGCCTCCCAAAATGTTTGGTCCTGCTTGATTTAAGTGGGGTGGGGACAGATTGCATAGTTGGGTGTAGGGGAGGCCTGATACTGTCAGATAAAACTGAAGGATCCCCATTTTGACTGACTGCTCTGACTGGGACAGAGAGGAGAGAAAGCAAGGCGAAGGGTTGATTCTTATTTATACTTAGGACTAAAGGTTGTAGGTTCTAATTAAATGGGAGGTCTGGGATGGGTCTGGATTTTTTAAATACATTTTTTGTTTTAATTCAATAGAAAGGAGGTCTCGCTACGTTGCTCAAGTTGATCTCTAACTCCTGGCCTCCAGTGATTCTCCCGATTTGGCCTCCCGAAGCGCTGGGATTACAAGCGTGAAGCAACCACGCCCAGCCATGGGATTCTGATTGATTGCTTGGTCTGGGTGCCCACTGGTTTAGGGTTATGGCGTTTTGATTGGCTCTTTAGAATTGGCACAGGGAGATTGAGGGTTTCCATACCAATTGGCCAGCAGGAGTGAGGGGCCTGAGTTCAGACTGGTTCTTCTGACGAGATCGGGAGAGGTGAGGATGACCGCTGCTATTAGGACAGGAGTTCTGAGCACTAGAAAGCTGCGGGGCGTGGGGGAGGTTGCAGTATGCAGATGTGATTGGCCTGTAATATTAAATTTCTACCTAGAAAACAAGGGGAGAAGTGAGAGGACACAACGCGACGCTGACTTCATCAGCAGACGAAGAGGAGGCAGACCTTAATGATTCCCCATTCTGACTGACTGATAAGGGGACATTGAAGCCAAGACGCAAGCAAGTTGGCTACGGGCCAAAGAACGTCCACCAGCCTTGGCCCCGCCCTGCCTCCACTTCGCTCCTGATTCGGTCTCAGCCAACAGAGAAAATGGCACCACGCGTGTGTGGGCGGGGCCTGCGGCACGCGGAGAGCGCCTATTGGTTGGGAGCTGCACCGGCCGCTCCTTTCATTTCTCCATTGGCCCGCTCCATAAGGCGGGTGACCCGTGAGGGGATGGACCCTAACTAAGGATGTTAGGAAACAGAAGAGCCAGCCTAGAGCAGCGGAGATCCTGTGGGAGAGGCCGCTGCGGTTGCGCGACTGGGTGAGTGACCTCCGCCCCGCCCGCCACCCCATCCCTTAGCTCTTCTCAGCTGGACAGCCAGCCCTCTGCGTTCCCGCGCTAAACCCCTTCCCCAACACCGCCTCCGCGCCTCCGCGCCTCCGCTTGTCTGCGCCAGACCCCCGGCTACCGCGCGGTTGTCCGGACGACAGAAGATCCGCCTTCTCATTGGGCAGCTGGACTGGAGGGTCCAGTTCTGATTGGTGGTCTTTGTATTTTACCCTCCTTTCCTTCTTGAGCGCTGCGCGCTGGACACCAGCCTTCCACTTCCCTTCTTTCCTGCTGGCTGGTGACGTTGCACGCTACTGCGTGGAGGCGCTTGCTTTCCAGGTGCTGGTCCTGGGGGATGTAATTCTGGTCGTTTTCTCTCCTCTTTCCCCCTGCTGCGGTTTCTAGGACTATGGGGAAGGGAATAGCTTTCCGTGGAACAGTGCAATACAGTGACCCCTACAACGAGGCCACGCCTGGTTCCTGTATTTTTCACCAAATTGTGACCCATGAGTGCTAGGACCAGGTTTGGTGATCGTGACTCTTTCACAATATTGTGACCCTAGAAGAATGGGACGAGTCCTAGTCCTGTGTCTCCCTCACTACACTGTGACCAGTGAGGTCTGGGATCAGGTGTCCTTCCCACGTGTCCCCCACAAGACTTTGACCCCTGCTGACTGGGACCAGGCCTTAGGTTCCTGTGTATCCCTCACTAAACTGCGACTTCTGAGAGCTGGGACCAGACCTGTTTCTGTCACATCATAATGTGGCTCCCAAAGGGCTGGAATAAGCTTCCAGTGTCTCTGTGGCCTTATGATTTTAGTCATGCTTTAAAACAGCAGATAATTCGATTATTTTAAAGCCAGTGTTATATCCTGTCTGTTAACTGGTAAATTCAGTCCATTTACATTTCTTATGGTAATAAGCTATTGGGGTTTGATTTTATTATCTCATTGTGTGTTTTCTATTTGTCTAGGTTTTTCTGTTCCTTTTTCTCTTCCCTGTCTGTCCACACGCAGCCATCAGCCTACAAAGACATGACCACCAATGCTGGCCCCTTGCACCCATACTGGCCTCAGCACCTAAGGCTAGACAGCTTTGTGCCCAATGACCGTCCCACCTGGCATATCTTGGTTGGTCTCTTCTCTGTCTCTGGGGTCTTAGTCGTGATCACATGGCTGTTGTCGGGTCGTGCTGCAGTCATCCCACTGGGGACTTGGCGGCGACTGTCCCTGTGCTGGTTTGCAGTGTGTGGATTCATTCACCTGGTGATTGAGGGCTGGTTCATTCTCTATTATGAGGAGCTTCTTGGAGACCAAGCCTTCTTATCCCAACTCTGTGAGTCCTAAGTTCTTTCATGTGCTATGGGAGGGAATTTTCTGGGCAGGGATTGGCTTGTATGTTTACCTACCCACCAATCTTCCTTCCATTAATTCATTTAAAAAATTTATTTAACTTTTTTTTTTGCTGCGTATGTATTCATATGGATCAAAAAACCATGCAGAGATATGCAGTGAAAATCTGCCTTCTATTCACCAAATTTCCCCAAACACTATTAACCACTATTAATAGTTGTTTATGTTTCCTTCCAGAGTTTATTTACACATAAATAACAACATAAGCCTCAGTTTCCTCAATTGTAAAAGGGAGATGACTCAACTATATGTAAAGTACTTAGAACAGTGTTTAGCAAATGGTGCATGCCATGTGTTTACTATTATCATCATCATCATCATTATTTGTTTTTCTCCCCTTTTACACAAATGGTAATGTGCTATGTTTATTTCTGAACTTTGCTTTTTTAAACTAGGTCACACCTCATCATTTCATGAAGAGTTTTCAAAGCATAAATGTTACGGAATTATTTGACTTGTCTAAGTACTAATGAGCATTTTCTCCCCAGCCTTCTGCTGTTGTCAACGATACTCTTTTTTGACCTCATGAATAAAATTGCTGTGAACATTCTAATACAAGGCTTTGTGTGGGCCTCTGCCTTCATTTCTCTTGGGTAAATCTGTAAGAGTAGAATAGCTGGGTCTTAAGATAGGTGTGTATACAACTCTATGAAAACCTACCAAACTTTTCAAAAATGGTTGTATCACTTGCATTCCCACCAGCAATGTAGGAGAATTCTAGTTCCTCTGCATCCTCATCAAGGGAAAAACTGTAGTTATTCTAGTGGATGTGAGTGATATGTCATTATGGTTTTAATTTGCTTTCCTTAGTGACTAATGAAAGTTTGAGCACCTTTCATCTGTTTATTGGTCATTTGGAAACCTTTTGTGAAGAACCTATTCACCTCTCCTGCCTATTCTTGTATTGGGTGGTCTTTTTTTCTTTTCTTTCTCTCTTTTCTTTTTTTTTTTTTTTTTTTTTTTGAGTTGGTATCTCACTCTGTCACCCAGACTGGAGTGCAGTAGCACGATCACAGCTCACTACAGCCTCGAACTCCTGAGCTCAAGCAATCCTCCTATCTCAGCCTCCTGAGTCGCTGGGACTATAGGTACTCACCACCATGCCCGGCTGATTTTTGTTGCCCAAACTGGTGTCAGACTCCTAGGTTCAGTCCTCCTACCTCAGCCTCCCAAAGTGCTGAGATTACAGGCATGAGCCACCACAACCAGCCTTTTTCTTATTATCTGCTCGCTCATTCACTTATCTGTTCACCTGCATGCTCTCTCTGGCCCACTCTCTCTTGTTCTTACTCTCACTCTTGTTCTCTTAATGACTGTTTCACTCACTCCATCATCTACACCTGCCTCCTTTTATGCCACAAACATTTCTTGAGTACCAATCACAGCAACACTGTTCTGTGTCAGACTTTGCACCCATTGTCTTGTTTTAAATATATTCACCACTAGAATCTGAACAGCTATCCCATTTCACAGATGAGGAAACAGAGGCATGAGGAGGTTATGAAGTTTGCTTCTTGCAGTTCCTTTTTCTGCCTTTATTCTTCATGTATCTCTCCTGTTTTCTTCAGGGAAAGAGTATGCCAAGGGAGACAGCCGATACATCCTGTAAGTGTTTGCCTCTGTCAGTGGAGACCTGCGCTGGTTTGGGGTGGTGGTGAGTCAGAGAGCACCAATAGGGTACCCTGTGGGCAGAGCACACCGATGCCAGTGTCCTCCCCTTCCTTTCTCCTGTAGGGGTGACAACTTCACAGTATGCATGGAGACCATCACGGTTTGCCTGTGGGGACCACTCAGCGTGTGGGTGGTGATCGCCTTTCTCCGCCAGCATCCCCTCCGCTTTGTCCTGCAGCTCGTGGTCTCTGTGGGTGAGGAGAAGGCCTACACTGAGAATGAGAGGGGTTGATGAGGGATCCACAGACACAGATGCATCCCTGTGGGTGGTATCTCTCCATTGTGTCCATACAGGGATGAGTCACATTGAATGACACACTCCCTGAGGTTCTGGAATAGCCAAGCACCTCTCTGAGCCTGTGCTCTCAAGCAAGGAGGGTTCATTTTTTCTCCTGCTGGTCACAAAGTCTCCTGTGAAGTTTACATGAGGTGGCCCATGATGGCAAGAAGCCCCTGGATCCTCCAGGATTAGGATTCTGAGATTCCTTCATCTGAGATTCAGTCTTCTTGTCTTCTTAAATTGTTAGCTTTCTTTAGTTCTCGAAGTATGAGTTCTCTTTCGTCCCGGAATCCTAAGCTATCTTGAATTCTAGGATTTTTTAACTTCCTTAAATTCAAAAGATATGAGCTCCCCTGAGTTCAAAAATTCTCAGCTCTCTTTTTGACTCCTGAAATTCTCACTTTTCTGATTTCTCAGATTTTCAGCTCTATGGTTTCAGAAAGCTTAGCTCTTAGATTTTGGGATCCTGAGCTCTGCCACCTTGAGTGATGACTTGAAAAATGCCCTGGAATAGAGAGTTTGGGAGAGCTTCCCTTTCCTCACAGGGACTTCTCCTTGCCCTCCCACCTCCCACAGGCCAGATCTACGGGGACACGCTCTACTTCCTGACAGAGCAGCGTGACGGATTCCAACATGGAGAACTGGGCCACCCCCTCTACTTCTGGTTTTACTTTGTCTTCATGAATGGCCTGTGGCTGGTGCTTCCCGGAGTCCTCGTATTCGATTCTGTGAAGCAGCTCACTCATGCCCAGAGCATGCTGGACGCCAAAGCTACAAAAGCCAAGGGCAAACAGAACTGAGGAGTGGTGGACCAGGCTTAAACACTGGCCAGTGAGGAGCTCTCTGCCTGCCAGAAGAGTCCAATCCTGCTCCTACAGGTTGGAGTGACAAAACTAATTGGTCTGTCAAACTCAGGCTGGTGGGTGGGCACAAAAAGGGCCACAGACAGAGAATAAAGGGGCTGTGTGTAGCTATTTCCAGGAGCCACTGGGACCAAGGTACAAGAGAAGCCAGGAAGTCTGTGATGGTGACAATTTTTAAAATCAGGAAATAAAAATCTTGACTCTAACACTGAAAGGTCTTTCATTACTAACCTCAGAGATGCCCTGTGACTAACCCCACAGACCCCACCTTCACTCACTCATTTCACAGACCCTCATTGGCATCATATAGACCTCCCACCTCTGACCTCACAAATGCCCATCACTAACTCCACAGACCCCCTTGTCTTAGCTCAGGCTGCCATAGCAAAATGCCACAGACTGTGGTACTTAAACAACAGAAATTCATTTTCTCATTGCTCTGAAGACTTGAAGTCAAGTTCAGGTGCCAGCAGGTTTGGTTTCTCCTGAGACCTCTGAAGCTTGCAGGTGGACACCTTCCTGCTATGTCCTCACATGTTCTTTTCTCCGTGCACTCATGTCTCTGGTGTCTCTATGTGCATGCAAATTTCCTCTTATAAGGGCACAATTTATATTGGATTAGGGTCATTTTAACTCAGTTACCTCTTTAAAGGCCCTAACTCCAAGTATAGTCACATTCTGTGGTACTAGGAGTTAGAGCTTCAACATGTGAATTTGGGGAAGGCACAGTTCAGTCCAGAACATTCTGGCCTCCCAAAATTCATGGCTTTTTTGCCTACAAAATACATTCACCTCCATCCTAGTAGCACAAGACTTTTAACCCAGTTCAGCATTAACTTTAAGTTCCAAGTTCATTTAAATATCTAAATCAAGTGTGGGTGAGACTTGAGGTATGATTCATCCTGAGGCAAAAATTTCTGACTGAATCTGTGAAACCAGGTAAGTTATCTGTTTCTGCATAAGATAGATACTCCCATTCCAAAAAGGAGAAATCGGGCAGGGCATGATGGCTTATTTCTGTAATCCCAGCATTTTGGAAAGCCAAGGTGGGAGGATTGCTTGAGCACAGGAGTTAGAGAACAGCCTCGGCAATACAGCAAGACCTTGTCTCTACAAAAAATAAAAAATAAATTAGCCAGGTGCATTGTGGTACATGCCTGTAGTCCCAGCTACTCAGAAGGCTGAGGCAGAAGGATCACCTGAACCCAGGAGATTGAGGCTGTGGTGAGCTGTGATCATGTCACTGCACTCCAGTCTGGGTAACAGAGTGAGAATCAGACTTAAAAAAAAAAAAGAAATTGAAATGAAGAAAGGAATCACAGGTCCCAAGTGAGTTCAAAAAACTTAACAGCAAGCCGGGCTCGGTGGCTCACCCTGTAATACCACACTCTGGGAGGCTGAGGTGAGTGGATTGCCTGGGCCCGCAGGTTCGAGACCCACCTGGGCAACTTGGCGAGACCTCATCTCTACAATAAATAAAAAATCAGCCGGGCGTGGCAGCACATTCCTGTAATTCCGGCTACTCGGAAGGCTGAGGCGGAAGGATCGCCGGAGCCCAGCAGGTCAAGGCTGCGGTGGCTGGGAGTGGCCACTGCACTCCAGTCTGGGCGACAGAGTGAGACTCCAACTCAAAAAAAAAAAAACAAACCTAACAGCAAACTCCATTTGATTTCTTTTTTTTATTTTTATTTTAAAATTGTTGGGTACAATTCAGGGTTAGGTATACAAATATTCATTGTGCAGGTACCCCTGTTGATGAGGTATGCCCCCCCTTCCCCAGGCAGATTTCAACTACTGTCAATCTTACCTCCCCCCACCTGCAGTTTCCCGCTACTGCCAATCCTTTTCTTATAGTTTTACAGTAGTTGTTCAAGGTCCACTTATGAGTGAGACTATGTGATACTCAGATCTTTGTCTCTGTGAAAGATCACTAGGTATGATAAACTCTAATTCCATCCAGGTTGCTGCAAAGTTCATGATTTTGTTCTTCTTTATTGCTGTGTAATATTCCTTGTGCATATGTACCATATTTTTTTAATCCAGTCTTCTTTTTTATTTATTTATTTATTTTATTTTTTTTGAG
>NW_006994758.1:260342-268185 GCF_000164805.1 Carlito syrichta
GTCTCCCCAAGTTGCCCAGGCGGGTCTCGAACCTGTGGGCTCAGGCAATCCACTCATCTCAGCCTCCCAAGGAGCAGGATTACAGGCTGAACCACCGAGCCCGGCTAATCCAGTCCTCTTTTGATGGGCAGCACGGTTGGTTCCATGTTCTTGCTATTGTGAACAATACTGCAATAAACATACATGGCTTGAGAATAATTATCTTTGACTGGATGTTCTGTCCTCTGGGCCCATCAAGGTGGAGGACCCACTTTCCCAGCCCACTGGAGAGGCAGTGTTGTTCTCTCATCCCTGGGTGGCAGTCTGACCCACTGAAATGAAGGAGGTGTCCTCACCCTCTGGAACTGAGAAGGAGACAGTCCTACCTTTGGGATCACTCTTCCCTTTTCTTGAAGTATTCATGTTCACAGGCAGAAAGCTCTATTGTCCTGTCCTATTGAATCCCAGAAGTCTGACAGCCTTCCTTCATTTTGTCCCACCTCTGTCCCCTTTGTCCCAGCTGACAGTGTTTCTGCTGGTATTGTGTCATCTCTATTCCTGGCTGTGGCTAAGATGGCTGATCATATCAATGAGTCACACCCATGATCTCTTTATGGTGGTGACTGTCTAGCCACACCCTTGGTGTTCTCATCAGAACACACTTTCTCAGCTTTTGCAATATTCGATAGGCTGAGAATTTTCCATATCTTCACATTCTGGTTCCTTTCTGTCTAACAATTTATTTTTCATTTTATCTGTCTCCTCTCACATTTTATTGTAAGCATCAAGGAAAACCAGTCCTCAACACTTTGGAAGTCTCAGGTAAATACTCAAGTTTATCACTCACAAGCTCTACCTTCCACAAAACACTAGAGCACAATTCAACCAAACTCTTTGCCTTTCCTCCAGTTTCTAACAACATGTTCCTCATTTCCATCTGAGGCCTCTCCAGAAGCACATTTAACATCCATGTTTCTACCAACAGTCTTCAAGGCAATTGTCTTAGTCTTTCGGGCTGCTATAACAAAATACCACAAGCTGAGTGGTTTATAAACAACAGAAATGTATTCCTCACAGTTCTGGAGTCTGGAAAGTCCAAAATCAAGGCATCAGTGGATTTAGTGTCTGGTGAGGGCCCACTTCTCACAGATGGTGCCTTCTCTGTTTCCTCATGTCCCTTACAAGAGCACCAATCCCATTCATGAGAACTTTTCTCTTGTGATCTAATTACCTCCCAAAGGCCTTACCTTCTAATGCCATCACATTGGAGATTAGGTTTCAACATTCGAATTTTGGTAAGAAGACACACATGTTCAGACTATATCAGCAATGTAGGTTTTTTCTAGCATGCACCTTAAAATTCTTTCAACTCCACCCATAATCCAGTTCCAAAGCTACTTCCACATTTTAGGTAGTTGATACAGCAGCATCCCATTTCCGAACACCAAAATCTGTATTAGTTTGTTTTGGTTGCCATGACAATGCCACAGACTGGGTGGCTTAAACAACAGAAATATATTTTCCCACAGTTCTGGAGGCTGGAAGTTCAAGTTCAAGGCTCCAGCAGGTTTGGTTTTTCCTGAGACCACTCTCTGGCTTGCAGATGACCACCTACTTCTTGTTC
Organism: Carlito syrichta; assembly: GCF_000164805.1. NCBI lineage: Eukaryota > Metazoa > Chordata > Mammalia > Primates > Tarsiidae > Carlito > Carlito syrichta. Next base: position 261,946 of record NW_006994758.1, read on the forward strand.
CTCACACAATCTTCCCTCTGCCTGCCTTCCCTCCATGCCTGAGCATGTCTGTGTCCTAATCTCATAGGGACACCCGTCAGATTAGTTTAGGACCCACCCTACCATCATTGTAACGTAATCACCTCTTTAAAGGCCCTATCTCCAAATACAGTCACCTGAGGTACTAAGGGTTAGGGCTCCAGCATGGATTTTTAGGGGATACAGTTCAATTCATAACATCCCTCTGTGTTCACTTCCACACATTCCCCAATACTTACCTCACAGACCTTCTATCCCTCACCCCACAGACCTCATCATTCACCACACAGATGCCACATCTCTCACCTCACAGAGCCCACATCACTCAGCCTCTTAGATTCTGATAAATCATTCTACAGACATCCTGTCACTAACTCCACAGACCCCCATCACTCGCCCCATATACCCCATCATTAACCCCTAAGAGCCCATCACTCCCTGCAAACATTCTTTCATTTGTTCCATATAGATTGCCCATTATTTGCCCCACAGAATCCCCATAACTGACTCCACGAACCTCCATCACTCACACCACACTTACCCTACCAACTCCTATCACTGTCCCCACAAACCCACCAATCGCTCATTCCACAGAGCCTCATTCACTAACCCTCTAATTTTCCCATCATTCAGCCTGCAGAATCCATCTCTCACCCCACAGACCCCTTAACACTCGCTCCACTGTTCCATCTCCCAACCCACAGTCCTCCCCCATCACACACCTCACAGACCACCTGGCATGCACCCACAGATGCCCATGGAGCCCCTTCACTCACCCTACAGACCCCCATCATTCATCCTGCAATTTCTGTCATTAACCTTATAGACACTCAGTTGTAAAACAATTGGGAACTTAGGGAGTTTTCAAGGATGGCAAAGGATGAATAATAAAACCACAGATAGTGGGGCCAAGCGTGGAGCTCATGCCTATAATCCCAGCACTTTGGGAGGCCAAGGCAGGAGGATTACTTGAGCCCAGGAGTTCGATACCAGCCTGGGCAATACAGTGGGACCTCGTCTCTACAAAAAAATCAAAAAATTAGCCAGGCATGGTGGTGCACACCTATAGTCCCACTAGTCAAGAGGCTGAGGTGGAAGAATAGCCTGTTCCTAGGAGGTCAGGGCTGCAACGAGCCAGGATCGAACTACTGCACTCCAGCCTGGGCGACAGAGTGAGACCCCTAAAAAAAAAAGCCACAGATACCCATAGGCTGGCTTCAGTTCAAATCCTAGCTCTGCTCAGCCCTCCAGTATAGCTTTGGAGAAATGCCTCACAGTTAATGTTAAAGGCCTGCATGATCTCACTCATTATTTCTCATCTCATAGGTTATCACTCACCTATCATTTACTCTAGTTAAAGGCATGCCGGCCTCCTTGCTCTTCCTTAAACACAAGAGGTATAGCCCCACCTTCTGTCCACTGCACTGCCTACTCTCTGGGCTACTTGGCCTTGAGCTTGTTTCTCCCTGGCCTTCAGTGCTCTCATCTGTAAAATGCTAATAATAGCACCTACCTGCTATAATTTGGACGTTTGTCCCCTCTGAAATTCATGTTGAAACTTAATCCCCGTTATAACAGTACTAAAAGGATGAGAAATCCGACTATGGTATTTGAGAGGTGGGACCTTTGGGAGGTAATTAGGATTAGATTAGATGAGGTCATGAGGGAGGGGCATTAGTGGCTTTATGTGATACCCTGCTCTGCCTCAAGACTCTGCAGAGTGTCCACCAGCATGAATGCCTTCATCAGATGTGACCTCTTGACTTTGGACTTCCCAGTTCCAGAACTGTAAGGAATACATTTATTTTCTCTATAAATTACCTAGTAGCAGGTATTTGGTTATATCAACAAAAAAATGAACTAAAATACTGCCTCATAGGGTTTTTTGCAGATTACAAGAATTAATGTATGTGGACTGTCTAGGATATACTTTGTTTTTTGGGGGGGGGTTGTTTGTTTGTTTTTTGGTTTTGAGTTGGAGTCTCCCAGCTCCCGGCCACCGCAGCCTCGACCTGCTGGGCTCTGGCGATCCTTCCGCCTCAGCCTTCCAAGTAGACGGAACTACAGGCGCGCGCTGCCATGCCCAGCTACTTTTTGATTTATTGTAGAGACGAAGTCTCACCAAGTTGCCCGGGCGAGTCTCGAACCCACAAGCTCAGGCAATCCCCTTGTCTCGGCCTCCCAAAGTGCTGGAATTAGAGGCTAAGCCACCGAGCCCAGCCTAGGATATACTTTGTATTTGTTTTTTGTTTTGTTTTGTTTTGTTTTGTTTTTGAGTTGGAGTCTCACTCTGTCGCCCAGACTGGAGTGCAGTGGCCACTCCCGGCCACCGCAGCCTCGACCTGCTGGGCTCCGGCGATCCTTTTGCCTCAGCCTTCCAAGTAGCTGGAACTCCAGGCACGTGCTACCACGCCCGGCTAATTTTTTTTTTTTTGATTTATTGTAGAGATGAGGTCTCACCAAGTTGCCCAGGCGGGTCTCGAACCCGCGGGCTCAGGCAATCCACTCACCTCAGCCTCCCAAGGCGCGGATTACAGGCTGAGCCACTGAGCCCAGCTTACTTTGTATTTGTTGAGTGGAAGAATGAACAGGCAAATGCAAGAAACAGTTCTTCCCAGGACTATGACAAGGACCTCCTTTTTTTGTTGTTGTTAGAGTCTTACTGTCACCCAGGCTGGAGTGCCACTGCAGCCTCAACTTGCTAGGCTCAAATGATCCTTCCACCTCAGTCTCCTGAGTAGCTGGTACTTCAAACTAGTTGTTTCCGTCAGAAAATCCAGCAGTGCCATAGGTGTTTTTAACTCCATGTATATGAGACAAAAAATACATGCCAATGTCTTCTGATCATCTAAAAATAGAGCTGTCACCGGGCACAGTGGCTTATGTCTATAATTCCAGCACTCTGGGAAGCCAAGACGAGAGGATTGCTTGAGCCCAGAAGTCCAAGACCAGCCTACACAACATAGCAAGACCTTATCTCTACAAAAAATCAAAAAAATTAGCTGAATGCGATGGCACGTGCCTGTAGTCCCAGCTACTGGGAAGGCTGAGGCAAAAGACCACCGGAGCCCAGGAGGTAGAGGCTGTGGTGAGCCGTGATCATGCCACTGCACTCCAGCCTGGGCAGCAGAATGAGACTCCAACTCAAAATAAATAGATAAACAAATAAACAAAGTAAGCTGTCTATTTAATATTAATACCAAGGCAGCACAAGACACTGAAATAGAAGTACAGACTTGCCTAAAAAGTTAACCTGAAGGATAGCATCCATATGATACTGCAACACTAGCTGAAGCCCAGATATCTTACAAGACTCATTTTTTAGAAATAACATTTGTAGCCGAGCGCAGTGGCTCACACCTATAATCCCAGTACTTTGGGAGGCCAAGGTGAGAGAATTGCCTGAACCCATGGGTTCGAGACCAGCCCAGGCAACTTGGTGAGACCGCCTCTCTACAACAAATCAAAAAATTAGCTGGGCGTGGTAGCACGTGCCTGTAGTTCCAGCTACTTGGAAGGCTGAGGTAGAAGGATCACCTGAGCCCAGCAGGTTGAGGCTGCAGTGGCCGTGAGCGTGCCACTGCACTCCAGCCTGGGGGACAGAGTGAGACTCCAACTCAAAAAATAATAATAATAACATTTGTAAGGGCAGCCAGTATTTTGTCCAAACCACATGGATATTGTGCAGTGAAGTGGGGAGAACGCGTTTTTACATTTTGCAAAACAGGACTGACTTCAATATGTTATGAGGATTTAAGTAAGAAAAAGGCAAGCTTTATTTTTTATTTTATTTTATTTTTTGAGACAGATTCTCACTCTGTCACCTAGGATGGAATGCAGTGGCTCAATCACAGCTCATATCAGCCTCCACCTCCTGGGCTCAAGTGATCCTCCTGCCTCAGCCTTCCAAGTAGTTGAGACTGTAGGCATGCGGTACCATGTCTGGCTACTTTTTCTATTTTTTGTAGAGATTAGGTCTGGTTTTGTTGTCCAGGCTTGTCTTAAAGTGACCTCAAGTGATCCTCCTGCCTCAGCCTCCCAATGTGCTGGGATTACAGGAGTGAGCCACTGCGTCTGGTTATTTTTAAAAATTTTTTTCTTCATTCTTGGCTGCTTACATTCATTTTTAGAGCACCAACTATGTGCTCAGCACATTGCTAATCCTTTTGCATGCTCTGCTGGGCATCCTCCAATTGTTCCAGATCCATTTTCCACCCTGCTCTGAGACCACAGGAAGCTAATCTTTTACAGATGGCATCATTTGGGCTCTATTGACTAGTTCGTGGCTGAGTTTGGCCACTTTTGAATGGGTCCCCAGTGGTCAGTTCCAACAGTTTAGTCAGGTCTTAAAGAGACCTCTGGGCCAGGCTGGTCAGAGGGCTCTTCCAATGATTCAGTGATTCCCCAAGATCTGAGAATTCGAAACTTGGAAAATAGACTCATCGACTGGTGATCCTTTGAACTGGTTCAATAACGGCAGAGCTCTAGAGGGATATTACTGAACTCCCTGGGGCTTTCCTGCTTTCTGCCTTCTGGAGACTTGATTGTTAAGTTTCTACCTGGGCTTCAGTCAGGAGCCTTAGTGTTCCTCCTGGAGTTCAATTACCTTTTACCTTTTAGTTCAATCCCCTTTTAAATTTGGGGATGTTGTATGATCTCTCTAAGCTTCAGACAAAGGCAAACTTATAAAGCTAAGACCTCCGGAGAGCATACAAACTTTTTGGTAAATTATTTAATGAAGTATAACGTGTGTATGGGGGGGCACACCTGTATACCTGAGTCTGAATTGTACTCCACATTTTAAAAAACAAAAACATACATACAGAAAGTACGAAAATCCGCCGGGCATGGTGGCTCATGCCTGTAATCCCAGCACTTTGAGAGGCCAAGGTGAGAGGACTGCCTGAGCACATGGGTTCGAGAACAGCCTGGGCAACTTGGTGAGACCTCATCTCTACAATAAATCAAAATATTAGCCAGGTGTGGTGGTGCACACCTGTAATTCCAGCTACTTGGAAGGCTGAGGGAAGGATCACCTGAGCCCAACAGGTCAAGGCTGAGGTGGCCATGAGCATGCCACTGCACTCCAGCCTAGGCGACAGAGTGACTCCAACTCAAAAAAGAAAGAAAGAAAGTACAAAAATCAGCAGGGCGCAGTGGCTCAAGTCTATAATCCCAGCACTTTGGGAGGCCGAGGTGAGAAGACTGCCTGAACCCAGGGGTTTGAGACCAGCCTGGGCAACTTAGCAAGACCTCGTCTCTACAATAAATAAAAAAATTCGCCGGGTGTGGTGGTGCGCGCCATTAGTTCCAGCTACTTGGAAAGCTGAGGTGGAAGGATCACCTGAGCCAGCAGAGCATGCCACTGCACTCCTGCCTGGGCAACAGACTGAGACTCCAATTAAAAAAAAAAAAAAGTACAAAACTCACCAGTGTACAGCTCCATGAATTTTTACAATGTGTAGACTATTTTCTTTTTTTTTTTTTCCGAGTCAAAGTCTCACGCTGTTGCCAGGTTGGAGTGCAGTGGCACACTCACGGCTACTGCGACCTCGACCTGCTGGGCTCAGACGATCCTAACACCTCAACCTTCCAAGTAGCTGGGACTATAGGTGTGCGCCACCTTTCCCGGATTTTTTTTTTTTTAATTACAGAAATGAAGTGTCGCCAAATGGCCTAGGCTGGTCTCAAACCCCTGGGCTCAGGCAATCCTCTCATCTTCGCCTCCTAAAGTACTGGAATTACAAGCATGAGCCACCACGCCCGGCCCAGGTGTAAACTATTTTTAAAGACTCTGGAACAAGACTTTCGTTCAGTGGATTTATTTGAAGCGAGGGCCACCGGTATTTGAAATAGATGACATCATCTGTTAGTAGAAGCGCGAGGCAACTTGGAGCGGGGTGCGGGCCTGACGTCATCGCGCAGCTGCTTCCTTTCCCCGCCCACTTGTCTCGCCAAGTGAGCCGTCAGTTTAACACACGTAGGTGAATACGGAAGTAGACTGCCAAAACAGCCAACCCATGGGACTGGGGGAGGCGGGGCCTCAGTAGGAACCTGCACGCTGGCTGAAATGGAGCAAAATACCCGGCCCCTGGGGGCGGAGCTTCTGGCAACAGCACTCTAAGATCATGCGCAGAGGCAACCTCCAGCCAGTGCCAGGTAGGAGGGGCTGGGGCGGGGGGGGACAGGGTCGCGCGGCGCCCTCTGCGCCTGCGCCCCAGC
>NW_006994758.1:268205-276050 GCF_000164805.1 Carlito syrichta
GCGGGGGAGCTCAGGCGGCGGCGGCCGCTGAAGAGGAGGAGCGAGAGGTGGTACGGGTCCGAGTCAAGGTGAGGCTGGCGGCCGGTTGGCCAACCAGCCCGGGCATACCAGGGGAGGGGAAGGCGGCTGTCATAGGATGGAGGGCGGGACCTGAAATTTGGGGCGTTACCTGAGGGGCGAGACTTATGGGCCGAGTAATAGTGGCTGTAGCGGGGTAGGGCCTGAGGGCGTGAGGCCTTAGGGACATACCCTGGGGCGTGGGACTGAAAATGGAGGGGCGAGGGCCTGTGGAATGGATGGGTGGAGCTTATGGGTAGAGGGGAGGAGCATAGGGTTGGAGGAGGGGTCGCAGTAGTTGAGGGTGGGGTGCTGAGGAATGAAAGGGTTGCTATTGCTATCCGAAAGGGGGACTCAAGTCAGTCAGCACGTATGTATTGAGAGTGCACTTTTGTGCGCGTCCCCAACCTTAATGAGTTGACGTACAGCTAAATAAATGAGATTCTTAGGACACTGGTGAATGCCATGAGAAAATAATGAAAAGGGTTATGAACTGGGGAGTGACTTTAGCTAAGGTTGTGCAGAGAAATTCCCAGAGGAGGTATTTAAGGAAGAGAGACCCAAATAAAAAGGAGTCACCCTGTGCATATTAGAGGGAAACATTGTTCTAGACAGAGGGAACAGCAAGGGCAAAGACTGGAAGGTTGGGATGAACTTGACTTGTTCCTGTATCGCTGGAGCGGAAAGAGTGAGGGGAGGAGTGGTGGAAGGTGAATCAGAGAGGTGAGAGGAGGCAGATCGTGAAGGGCCTTTGGGGTGTACCCTGAGGAAGAAAGCTATTGCAAATATGGTGATCTAGGCTAGGGTTGTGGCACTGGCAGTGATGAGAAGAGGGTCGACATATCACTTCAGTGTAATAGAGCTTTAAGATAAAGGGTTGAGAATTCAGAAAAAAGATGATGTCTGAGCTGTGAATGAGCCAGATGAAGAAAGTGGAAAGGGTGTTCCAGATAGGGGAATCAGCACAAGCAAAGACCTGGAGTTAGGATGGATTCAAGGTAACTTCTAACAGCTTGGTACTGCCAGAGTGTAAAAAGTTCAAAAGAACTGAAAGAAAATGGCTGGGGCCCTATAGGCCCACCTGCTGGAGACCCTGGAGTTGCCATTGAAGAGATTTAAGCAGGGGAATGTTGTAGGTAGGTGTGTTAGATTGGTTACAGCATAGAGGACTAATTTAGTAGGGGCCAGACTGGACATGGTGATTCTGGCAACCATAGTTGAGGGGATATAGAAGAATTAGAGGCCTGGACTATTGCAGTACCTGCCTCCTCACTGGACCCCTTGCTTCCACCCTCACCCCTCACACTCTGTTCTTCACAGAGCAACCAGAAGGGTCCTGTTAAATACTAAGTCAGGCCACGTCCCTCTGCTCAGAAATCTCCCATGGCTCCATACCTCATTCACTCTTCAGTGTGACGATGCAGCTCCTGATGGCCTACCCCATGTCTTCTCTCCTCAGAAATGTGAGAGCTTCTTGCCACCTGAGTTCCGCTCTTTTGCTGTAGACCCCCAGATCACCTCGCTGGATGTGTTACAGCACATCCTCATCCGGGCCTTTGACTTGAACGGGTGAGTGGGAAGAAACGGGACTGGCCAGTGGGCCACCCACCTTAGCAGTGGTTATCTGGCTTTTGTTTATTTGTTTGGCAGGGTTTTTGTGTATTTTACTGTTACAAATAACAATGAACAGCTACGTACACATGTTTTGGAGCAGAGTAGTCCCCCCTTATCTGTAGTTTCGTTTTCTGCAGTTTCAGTTAAAATATTATATACAGTAAGATATTTTAAGAGAGAGAGAGAGACCATATTCACATAAGTTTTATTGGATGGTCCCCAATTTATGATGGATTTATGATTTTTACACTTTTTTTTTTTTTGAGTTGAAGTCTCACTGTCACCCATGCTGGAGTGCAGTGGCACACTCACGGCCACTGCAGCCTTGACCTGCTGGGCTCAGGTGATCCTTCCGCCTCAGCCTTCCAAGTAGCTAGAACTACAGGTGCATGCTATGGCACCCGGCTAATTTTTTGATTTATTGTAGAGATGAGGTCTCACCAAGTTGCCCAGGCTGGTCTCGAACCCGTGGTCTCAGGCAATCCTCTCACCTTAGCCTCCCAAAGAGCAGGGATTCTAGGCATGAACCACTGTACCCAGTCTGAATTTTCTACTTTTTGATAGTGCAAAAACAGTATGCATTCAGTACAGTTCTTCCAGTACCCATACAACTAGTCTGTTTTTACTTTCAGTACTGTATTCAATAAATTACACAAGATATTCAACACTTTATTATAAAATAAGCTTTGTATTAGATGATTTTTCCCAACTGTAGGCTAATGATGTAAGTGTTCTGAGTGTGTTGAAAGAAGAATAGGCTAAGCTATATGCTATGATGTTTAGTAGGTGAGATATATTAAACACGTTTTCTTTTTTCTTTTCTTTTTTTTTTTTTTGAGGCAGGGTCTCACTCTGTCTCCCAGGCTGGAGTGCAGTGGCACATCATGGCTTACTGCATCCTCAAACTCCTGGGCTCAAGCAATCCTTCTGCCTCAGCCTCCCAAGTAGCTGAGACTACATGTGTGTGCCACCATGCCCTGCTAATTTTTTGGTGATTTGTAGAGAGAGGGTCTTGCTATGTTGCCTAGGCTGATCTTGGACTTCTGGGCTCAAGCAGTCCTCTCTCAACCTCCCAAAGTGCTGGGATTATAAGCGTGAGCCACTGCACCTGGACCCAAATGCATTTTCAACTTACGATGAGCTCATGGGGACATAATCCCGTCATAGGCATCTGTATTGTTACAGTATTCTGTGTTGTTTTTATTGTTGTTAATCTCTTACTGCACCTAATTTATAGTATAGTATATATAGGGTTCATTACTGTTTGTAGTTTCAGGCATCCACTGGGGTGCTTGGAATGTATCCCCCATGGATAAGGGGGGACTACTGTATTTGAAAAAGTCTAGTCATGGAATAAATTCTTAGCAGTGGTATTGCTGGGTTAAAGGGTGTGTGCTTTTGAAACTTTTAATTGATGTTTCCAAAATGCTCTCCAGATTTACAGTCTCACCAGCAGCATATAAAATGCCTGTTTCCCTTACACCTTCACAAACACTGGTTACCATAAAACATTGCAAAATTTCCCAACCTGGTAGCTGAAAAAGTAATGTCTCTTGGGATTAGCTGTGATGGTTATTTTGTAGTGGCTATTGTTTTGAAGGAATACATGCACATGGTAACAAACTTGAACAGTGCACAATGATAGGTATTTAGGATGTTTCCATGGTTACAGTGACTATCACACAGCATACTTTGCATAGTCACACAGGTATACCTGAAGAATAAATTCTTAATTGTTATTTGACTTTTTTCATAAACATTTTTTGTTGTGAAAAATAACAAACAGATTGCTTTAATTTTTATGTAGTAAGAAAGCTGCTTACTTCCCACTTCTATCCTTCTACCCTATTACTATCTCCATAGGGGACCTACATTTTACCAGTTCCCAATGTGCCCTCTAGATACAAGCAGGTGTATATCTGTTTCTGTGTTTGCGTAACAAAGTGGGCATAAACAACCTGCTCTCAGGCTGCCCACAATACTTGGCACAGTACCCAGTACATAGTAGCATCTTATTTTTAACACCTTCTATATTAACTCCCTTGTTTTTTAAACTGTCCTTGAGGCCTCCAGGGCACTGGAGGCCTTGAGAGCTCCCTCATATCCTCTGTCCAGAAAGAAGAACTTTGGCATCAGCTACCTGGGCCGGGACCGGCTAGGACAGGAAGCTTACCTTTCACTCTTGTCTGACTGGGACCTCAGCACAGCCTTTGCCACTGCCTCCAAACCTTATCTGCAGCTGCGTGTAGACATTCGGCCCTCAGAGGACAGTGAGTACTCAGTACCCCTGGGGCACTGCCCTGGGACCCACCTTTTCCCTATAGGATGATGCCACCCTTCACAATACACTCCCTCACAGTGGGCTGGGCACCAGTATATTCTAGGTACAGATACTGGCTCAGTCACTAAACCTCAATTTCTTCACTAGAGAAAATGGTATCTTAGGGCCACTGTGAGGATTAAATAGGGACATCATATAAAATGCCTGGAATAGTGCATGACTACATACTGAATGCTCAAAAAGTGATAGCTCTGATAATGATAGTTATATTATATTGTACTATTATAACATATAACCTAGTAATAGCCAGTCACAGTGGCTCACACCTGTAATTCCAGCACTTTGGGAGCCAAGGCAGGAGGATTGCTTGAGCCCAGGAGTTAGAAACCAGCTTAGGCAACATAGCAAGACATCGTTTCTATAAAATAAAAAAAATTAGCCAGGTGTAGTGTGTGACTGTAGTCCCAGCTACTCAGGAAGCTGAGATGGGAGGATAGCCTGAATCCAGAAGGTCAAGGCTGCAGTGAGTCCTGATTGTGCCACTGCACTCCAGTCTGGGCAACAGAGTGAGACCCTGACTCAAAAATAAATAAATAAATAATCACCTAGTAATATGTGTTGTATTATATAATGTAGCATAGCCATATAGCTGTAGTATTGTATATTTCAATTCTAATATCTAAATATAACAGTGGTTATTATAATAATGATAGTTGTGTTTATTCATTCACTCATCCTGAACCCATATTCATTTGTTTGTGCTCTTGCTTACTTATTCATTTGTTTCCTTGATCTTCTCTTCTTATCTTTGTTTCTCTACTCTTGCTAATTCTGGTCCTCACCAGCACACAGATACATTATGATATGGTCTCAAAAAATTTATTATGGACCATACTGAGTAGATGTAATTTTAAAAGAACAGAAATTTATTTCTTACAGTTCTGGAGGCTGGGAAGTTTAAGATCAAGGTGCTGGCAGGTTGCATATCTGGTGAGGGCCGCCTTACTACATCCTCATATGGTGGAAGAACAGAAGAGTGAACCCAGTCCCTCAACCCTTTTACAAGTCCTAATCCTACCTGTGAGGGCTTACCCTCATGATTTAATCACCTCATAAAGGCTCCACCTCTTAATACTATCACAGTAGTGATTAAGTTTCAACATATGAATTTTGAGGGGCATATTCAGACATAGCAGTGTAGTAATGGTATCATGGCCACTGAAGGAAAATGTCCTTGTTCTTAGGAAAAACACAGTTAAGTATGAAGGGGTAAATTGTCATAATGTATGTAAATATTTTGACAAAAATAATATATGCAGAGATGAAGCAGATGTGGCAAAAAAGTTAATAGGAGATCCAGATGAAGGATATGTGGGTGTTAAATGTACCCCTCTTTTAATTTTATTGTAAGTTTGAAATTTTTAAAAATAAATTATGGGCTGGGCTCCGTGGCTCAGCCTGTAATCCCAGCACTTTGGGAGGCTGAGGTGAGTGGATTGCCTGAGCCCACGGTTTCAAGACCAGCCTGGGCAACTTGGCGAGACCTCATCTCTACAATAAATCAAAAATTAGCCAGGTGTGGAAGCGCCCGTCTATAGTTCCAACTACATGGAAGGCTGAGACAAGGATCACTGGAGCCCAGCAGGTCCTCGCTGGGGTGGCTGTGAGCGTGCCACTGCGCTCCAGCCTGGGAGATGGAGTAAAACTTCAACTCAAAAAAAAAAAAACAAAATAAAATAAATAAATAAATTTATTGATCGATTGATTAATAAAATAAAATATTGTGGAGTGGAAGACATAGCTCCTAGTCTCAGGGAGCTCATTTGGGATGACTGAAGTGCTTTATTGACATCGTAATAATATATAAATAGCTAACGTATTGAACACTTGGGGACATTCCATGCACATAATAGTTTTTCATTGAATTGTCAAAATTATCCTACAGGGTAGGGAAAATTATTTTCCCATGTTATAGATAAGGCTCAGAAAAGAGACAGAACTTGTTCTAGTCATACAGACAGTAAGTGGAAGAGCAGAATTTGAACCTGGGCAGTGGCTGAACTGCCTCCAAAGTCCTTGTTCTTAAACATTTGACAACAACATTTTGGGCTTGTTAAGATTGGCAGCCCTAGCCGGTCTCGGTGGCTCAGCCTGGAATCCTGCGCTTTGGGAGGCTGAGGTGAGTGGATTGCCTGAGCCCGCGGGTTCGAGACCCGCCTGGGCAACTTGGCGAGACCTCATCTCTACAATAAATCAAAAAATTAGCTGGGCGTGGTAGCGCGCACCTCTAGTTCCAGGTACTTGGAAGGCTGAGGCGGAAGGATCGCCAGAGCCCAGCAGGTCGAGGCTGCGGTGGCCGGGAGCAGCCACTGCACTCCAGTCTGGACGACAGAGTGAAACTCCAACTCAAAAAAAAAAAAGATTGGCAGCCTTGAGAAAAACAAGAATCAGAGTGGAAGACAGTGGCAGAGATGGGCAAGGAGGCAAACAGAAAAAGATAGGTAGCCAGAGACACAGGAACCTCTGCCACTGAATAGCCATATGTGTTTAGGTCAGTCACTTAACTAATTCCCCAGGCTTCATTTTTCTTACCCGTGAAATAGACACAGTAGCACTATTTCAGTAAAGAAATCATATCTGCATGGCTAATAAACATGTAAAGAAAACACCAACTGCATAAAAACAAAGGGCTGGCCATGGTGGTTCACATCTGTAAAGAAAAAAAAGAAAAGTTATCTTTCTAAAGAGACTCAACTTTCCAGGTACTGCTGAGTCAGTTCTTTTGCTACAGTTTTCAAATACTATATCTTATTTACCAAATTCCTGTATATATACAGGCTTGTTTCTGAATTTCTGATTCTCTTGCATTTATTAAATCCTAAACCAGTTATGTATTCGTTTAATCACTATAGTTTTATGACAAGTTTTTTGGGTTTTTTTTTTTGTTTTTTGAGTTGGAGTCTCACTCTGTCACCCAGACTGGAGTGCACTCTGTCACCCAGACTGGAGTGCAGTCTCGACCTGCTGGGCTCCGGTGATCCTTCTGCCTCAGCCTTCCAAGTAGCTGGAATTACAGGTGCACGCTACCATACCCGGCTATTTTTTGGGTTTTTTTTTAGTTGGAGTCTCACTCCGTCACCCAGGCTGGAGTGCAGTGGCACACTCCCGGCCACCACAGCCTCGACCTGCTGGGCTTCAGCGATTCTTCCACCACAGCCTTCCAAGTAGCCAGAACTACAGGCGCATGCTACCACGCTCCGCTAATTTTTGATTTATTGTAGAGATGAGGTCTTGCCAAGTTCCCCGGACTGGTCTTGAACTCATGGGCACAGGCAATCCACTCGCCTTGACCTCCCAAAGTGCTGGGATTATAGGCTGAGCCACTGAGCCCGGCCTATGACAAGTTTTAATATTCTCCTTTTTAAAAAAATTTCTTGACTATTCTTGTACACTTACTGTTAATTTTCATTTAATAGAATTAGTTTATTCCATTAAACTAATTCTATTAGTTGAGATGTTTATTGGAGTTGTGTTTCAAAAAGGAATTAATTTTTAATTACCCAATAAATACATTCTTATTAAAAATAAAAGCATTTTAAATAATGCTGAAGTCTCCTAGGAACACGATGCCTACTCTCAATCCCCTACCCTTTTTCCCTGAGGGAATCAGTTTGGTCAGTTTGATGTGTAAACCTGCATGTGCTTTACTTATTTAAACACACATACACACACAGATGTATCCATATATATAGGTTAGTATATTTGAATTTGTGTGTATATGCACACAAATGGTATGTGTTTAACATAAATGATATACCATACATAAGTATTCAACATGTGGAGTTATTGTGTGTATATATATATATATATTTTTTTTTTTTTTGGGGGGGTCA
>NW_006994758.1:276376-279624 GCF_000164805.1 Carlito syrichta
TTTTTTTTTTTTTTTTTTTTTTTTTTTGGAGTCTCACTCTGTTGCCCTGGCTGGAGTGCAGTAGCACGCTCATGGCCACTGCTGCCTCAACTTGCTGGGTTCTGGTGATCCTTCCGCCTCAGCCTTCCAAGTAGCTGGAACTACAGGCACACATTACCACACCTAGTTAATTTTTTTATTTGTTGTAGAGACCAGGTCTCACCAAGTTGCCCAGACTGGTCTTAAACCCCTGGGCTCAGGCAATCCTCTTGCCTTCACCTCCCAAAGTGCCGGGATTACGGGCTTGAGCCACTGCTCCCACCTTTCAGATATATATCTTTTGAGACAGGGTCTCACTCTGTTGCCCAGGTTGGAGTATAGCAGCACAATCATGGCTCACTGCAGCCTCAACCAGCTGGGCTCAAGTGATCCTTCCTCTTCAGCTTCCCAAATAGCTGGGACTACAGGTACACACTGTGCCACACCAGACAGATTTTTTTTTTTTTTTTTTGTAGAGATGGAGGTCTTGCTATGTTGCCCAGGCTGGTCTTGAACTGCTAGGATTATAGGTGTGAGCCACTGTGCCTACCCTATAAATATTATTAATGTCATTCTTATTATCATTTTCATGGCTGTGAAAGCAACAGGCATATTATAACCACCTAGATGGCCCGGCTCCTCTTTCAGGGAAGAAGCCAGTTTCTGTCACCTCTATATTTGAGAGATTACCAGGCCTAGAGCTTCGACCAATTTGTACATTTGTGATATGACATGATAACGAATTCTGTTATATGTACTGCAGATACTTTTCCCAGTTTATCTTTTGTTTGGTGGCTTTGTTTATGGGATCTGTTTTGTCCTATCAAAACTTAAAATTTATATTCACTTTTATACATATATCTATCTTTTTCTTTATGATTTCTCAGTTTCATCTCTTTTTTTTTTTTTTTTTTTTTTTTTTGAGTTGGAGTCTCACTCTGTCGCCCAGACTGGAGTGCAGTGGCCGCTCCCAGCCACCGCAGCCTCAACCTGCTGGGCTCCGGCGATCCTTCCGCCTCAGCCTTCCGAGTAACTGGAATTACAGGCATGCGCTACCACGCCCGGCTGATTTTTTTATTTATTGTAGAGATGAGGTCTTGCTGCCCAGGCGGGTCTCGAACCCACGGGCTCAGGCAATCCACTCACCTCAGCCTCCCAAAGGCACGGGATTACAGGCTGAGCCACCGAGCCTGGCTTCAGTTTCATCTCTTACTTTGCGGTATCTTCCCCATCCACAAGCTTATACAAATCTTCTACATTTTCTTCTACTATGCTTATTGGGGTTTTTTTTTTGTTGTTGTTGTTGTTGTTTGAGTTGGAGTCTCACTCTGTTGCCCAGACTGGAGTGCAGTGGCACATTCCCGGCCACCACAGCCTCGACCTGCTGGGCTCTGGCAATCTTTCCGCCTCAGCCTTCCAAGTAGCCGGAACTACAGGCACGCACTACCATGCCCAGCTATTTTTTTAAATTATTTATTGTAGAGACGAGGTCTCACCGTGTTGCCCAGGCTGATCTCGAACCCGCAGGCTCAGGTAATCCTCTCACCTTGGCCTCCCAAAGTGCTGAGATTATAGGCTTGAGCCACTGCACCCAGCCTTCACAGGCTGTTTCTGTGGTGTTATATATGATCCGGAACTACAGGCGCACGCTACCACACCCGGCTAATTTTCTGATTTATTGTAGAGATGAGGTCTCACCGAGTTGCCCAGACAGGCCTTGAACCCTCAGGCTCAGGCAACTCACCTCAGCCTCCCAAAGCGCGGGACTACAGGCTGAGCCACCGAGCCCGGCTGGGGTTTTTTTTTTGACAAATAAATCTTTACTCTGTCAACATTGTGATAAGTAGACCTAGCTTTTTAAAAAATTTTCAGATAGTCAATCATGCCAACATCATTTTTTTTTTTTTTTTTGAGTTGGAGTCTCACTCTGTCACCCAGACTGGAGTGCAGTGGCCGCTCCTGGCCACCGCAGCCTCGACCTGTCAGGCTCCGGCGATCCTTCCGCCTCAGCCTTCCAAGTAGCTGGAACTACAAGCGTGCGCTACCACGCCCGGCTAATATTTTATTGTAGAGATGAGGTCTTGTCAAGTTGCCCAGGCAGGTCTCGAACCCGCAGGCTCAGGCAATCCACTCACCTCAGCCTCCCAAAGTGCTGGGATTACAAGCTGAGCCACCAAGCCCGGCCGCCAACATCATTTATTAAATAACTACCTTTTCTGCACTGGTCTGAAATGCCATGTTTGTCATATATTGAGTTTCTGTACATGCATACATGATTTATTTCTGAGCTTTCTATTCCATTCTACCGACAGGCTCTATTTGTCTATTGCTATGCTAACACTATATTTTTTTTATGACAGTGGTTTTGTTGTCAGTTTTTATAAGACAAGCCTTTGCCATCCTCCCCGTTATTTTTCTTAGCTATTCTTAAACATGAATTTGTCCATATAAACCTTCATTTTATCCAACTCCAGGGAAAACTTCATTTGACTTCTGGCATTGCATTGAGTTTATATGTTAATTTAGGTTTTGGGGAGTTTGATGATTTTATGATAAGGAAATGTAGTATCACATGTGTTATGTAATACCGCAGCCAGGAACTGGGCCAGCAGCCCATAATGAAGCACTTGAATGTTTCTTCAGGGAAATGTGTGCACATTCACACTTAGTGGGCTATGTAAAGACTATGTAGTCTCATGTGAGTTCACATCAGGTTTTGCCATTAGGTGAGTTTGTGCTTGTAGAAATCCTTTGCATATTTTATTAATTTTTTTTGATGGTATATAATGTCTTTTTTCCTGTCAAATGCTTTTGACCTTGAGAGGTGCTTCTTTGACATTCACATTGCTACTGTTGCTTTCTGTTTGTGTTTATCAAGTATACCTTTAGGATTCTTGAACTTTTAACCTTTCTTTGTCACCTAGTTTTAGATATGTCTCTCATAAAAACCCATAGCTGGATTTATACTTATTTATTTGTTTATTTACTTATTTAGTGTAGTAGTCTCACTCTGTTGCCCAGGCTGGAGTGCAGTGGCCGCTCCCGGCCACCGCAGCCTCGACCTGCTGGGCTCCCGCGATCCTTCCACCTCAGCCTTCCAAGTAGCTGGAACTTCAGGCAAGCGCTACCACACCCGGCTAATTTGGATTGCCTGAGCCCGCGGATTCGAGACCTGCCTGGGCAGGCGAGACCTCATCTCTACAATAAAATCAAAAAATCAGCCGGGCGTG
>NW_006994758.1:279672-280550 GCF_000164805.1 Carlito syrichta
CTCCAGTCTGGGCGACAGAGTGAGACTCCAACTCAAAAAAAAAAAAAATTTTTTTTTTTGATTTATTGTAGAGATGAGGTCTCGTCAAGTTGCCTGAGCGCATCTCGAATCCGCGGGCTCAGGCAATCCACTCACCTCAGCCTCCCAAAGGCACGGGATTACAGGCTGAGCCACCAAGCCCAGCTGTTTCAGGAATTCTAATGTAACACATGATATTATGAACTCCCAGGAATGGGCACAGTAGCCCACCCCAGTAATCCCAGCACTTTGAGAGGCCAAGGCAGAAGGATTGCTTGAGCCCAGGAGTTGGGCAACATAGCAAGACCTGGGCAACATAACAAGACCTTGTCTATATAAAAAATAAAAAAAATTAGCCAGGCATAGTGGCACACACCTGTGGTCCCAGCTATTGGGGAGGCTGAGGTGGAGGGATTGTCTAAACCCAGGAGGTTGAGGCTGTGGTGAGCCAAGATTGTGCCACTGCACTCCAGCCTGGGCAACAGAGTGAGCACCTGACTAAATAAACAAGCAAACTCCCAATCACATATCTTTGTCATTTTATGTTTAACTATATATTACAAACTTGGAATTTGGGCATTTTACTAGTATATGATTGGGGTGGGGGGAGCCTGTTGTATATGTTGTTTGTTAATTAATCCTATCTGAGACTTGGTAAGCCATTTCTTCATCTCAAGGAAACTTTTCCTCTTATCTATTTCTTTTTTTTAATTTTATTCTGTAGATTGTCTTTTTGCTTTCTTTTTTTTTTGAGTTGGAGTCTCACTCTGTCGCCCAGACTGGAGTGCAGTGGCTGCTCCCAGCCACCACAGCCTCGACCTGCTGGGCTCCAGGGATCCTTCCGCCTCAGCCTTCCGGGT
>NW_006994758.1:280828-281226 GCF_000164805.1 Carlito syrichta
CAGAACCCGCAGGCTCAGGCAATCCGCTCACCTCAGCTTCCCAAAGGCACGGGATTACAGGCTGAGCCACCGAGCCCGGCTCATATTGGGTCTTTCTGGACTTGACCTCCTGGTCTCTACTTCTCCACTCAAATCATCGAGTCTTAGCTCTGCGCCTTGAAGTGATTCTTCTATTTGGTCTTTCAGACCATTAGTTTGATTTTCAGTAGTGTCACGTTCATTTTACCTATTAAGTGTTTTAGTGTTCTGATTAAGGTTTTAGAAAGACCACTCTGACCGGGCTCGGTGGCTCAGCCTGTAATCCCAGCGCTTTGGGAGGCTGAGGTGAGTGAATTGCTTGAGCCCGCAGGTTCGAGATCTGCCTGGGCAACTTGGCGAGACCTCATCTCTACAATAAA
>NW_006994758.1:281598-293501 GCF_000164805.1 Carlito syrichta
AAAAAAAAAAAAGAGACCACTCTGGCAGCAGTTGGGAGAGATTGGAGAGGAACAAAGAGGAAGCACGGATTTGTTAGAAGGCAGTTTCAGGTGAGAGATGTGGTGGTTTAGACAGGGTGACTTAGTGGAACTGAGAGAAGAGGTAAAATTGAAGAATGTTTTACATGCAGAAGCCACAGGGTTTAGTGATGATTTGAATCTAGGATTGGGGGGGCAGGGATCTCTCTCAGATTTCCGATTTATTAAGCAACTGAACAGATACAGATGTTGTTCATTCAGATGAGGAGAAGAGGAGGCCATGTATAGTGTGGACTTTGGTCTCCCCTTTTGGACCCCTTAGGTTTGTAGTGCCCCGTGAGACATCCAGGAAGAGGCAGTGACATCCAAATGTGCCCTAGGGTTTTTTTCCCCTCAGCTCTGTGGGAGAAAGTGCAGAGAACTCCATGGACATGCTGCTTAGGGATGGCATTTGCCTGCAAAGGACAGTGGCTTAAACAAGCAAATGTATTTGTTTCATACAATGGAGTTTGAAAGTTGGCCATTGGACATTGCTTTTTGGGGCTTAGCAGCCCTCTGGTGTCAGGGCTGACATCTCTCAAAAGTCTCTCAAACTTACCCTTAGGCAGCCACTGCTGCTTCAGCTACATGTGAGGCAGATGCGAGGGAAAAATAAACATGAAAAGGGATAGATCTCTGCTGATGTTTCAAGGGCCAGAACTGGACAAAATCAAGCATAACATTGATTCGTTTGTCTAACATACACAGCATACCTGTCTCACAGATACATTTTCTAAAATATGTCTGGGCTCTGGAGTAAGGTAAATGAGGTTCAGATCGCAGCCCTACCATTTCCTGGCTATAGAATCTTGGTCACTCTCTATTTGTTCCAAACCTTTTTGTTACCTTCTGTAAATTGAGAATAGTAATGTTAGTCTCTACTGTTGGTGGGAGGAGGGCTAGTGTGAATATGAGATTAGGAGTTTGGGCTCTTGAGCGTTGGACCTGGGCTCCAAAGTTTAGTCCTTTCACTCACCAGCTATGGGGCCTTGAGTAAGTATCTCATCCTGACTGTGCCTGGTTCCTCATAGGAAGAGTGGTGATAATAGTAGTGCCTAACTGATAAGGTTGATGTGACTATTAAATGAGTCAATATTTGCAAAGGGCTCAGAAGTGTTAGCTAGTATTTCCTATATTAAGCCCTTGTCCTCTGCCTGGCACATAGTAAGTGCTTAATAAATAATACCTTGTATCATTAAAACATTAGAGAGTGCCCAGCTCTTCTGTGAGACATTTACCATAAAAGAATTGTTCATGGCTTGATTTTTTTCCCATGATTAGATGATATGGGAAGAGGGAGTGGGAGTTATTCATTGCCCTGCGGGTGACCTGGCTTCGGGAGAAGGAGAGGAACCCAGCCCTGAGGTCTGGGTTCTCATCCCCATTCTCATAGTGCTTCACTCTGTGTGTCCAGGCCCGTTGCTGGAAGACTGGGACATAATCAGCCCTAAGGATGTCATTGGCTCCGACGTGTTGCTGGCTGAGAAACGGTCATCGCTGACAACTGCTGCCCTGCCCTTTACACAGTCCATCCTCTCTCAGGTGTTTTCAGGGACCCTGGGGACCCAGCTATGGTTGGAGGGCAGGGACTACCTGGCACCCCAATTCTGAGTATGCTGGTTGGCATTTGCCCCTGGTCTGCCCAGCTAACTGGTGGCCTCCCTCCATAGGTGGGCCGTACCCTGTCGAAGGTCCAGCAGGTGTTAAGCTGGTCATATGGGGAAGATGTCAAACCCTTCAAGCCACCCCTAAGTGATGCTGAGTTTCACATGTACCTGAACCATGAGGGCCAACTGTCACGCCCTGAGGAATTGCGCCTGCGGATCTATCATGGTGGTGTGGAGCCCTCATTGAGAAAGGTGAGCTTCCTCAGTCACTTGTTAGATCCATCATTCCCATGCTCACTAATAGCTCATGAGACACATGAAGTAAACCACAATGTTGTGAATGGAGTGGAGATATTCCAGGACAGGAACTTCTCTTTCAGAAGGGGCTGAGTCAGAGGGAAGGCAGACATGTCAGAAGGAAGACAGAGGCCTCGGGTGTGGGTGGATGGTGACTGATAGGCACTAGGGGTGGCTCAGCTGGAGAACCTCAGCCTCATCCATTTCATCCCTGCCCAGGTGGTGTGGCGGTACCTGCTGAATGTGTACCCAGATGGACTGACAGGCCGAGAGCGGATGGACTACATGAAACGCAAGAGTCGCGAGTATGAGCAGCTCAAGAGTGAGTGGGCTCAGCGAGCGAGTCCTGAGGACCTGGAATTCATTCGCAGCACAGTTCTCAAGGATGTGCTGCGCACTGACCGGGCCCACCCCTACTATGCAGGGCCTGAGGATGGCCCACACCTGCGGGCACTGCACGACCTGCTCACCACCTATGCCGTTACCCATCCACAGGTGTCCTACTGCCAGGGCATGAGTGACCTTGCCTCGCCCATCCTTGCCGTCATGGACCATGAGGGCCATGCCTTCGTCTGCTTTTGTGGCATCATGAAGCGCCTGGCCGCCAACTTCCATCCTGATGGCCGTGCCATGGCTACCAAGTTTGCTCACCTCAAGCTGCTGCTGAGACATGCTGACCCCGACTTCTACCAGTACCTGCAAGAAGCAGGTGCTGATGACCTCTTCTTCTGTTACCGCTGGCTGCTGCTTGAGCTCAAGCGCGAGTTTGCCTTTGATGATGCCCTCCGGATGCTTGAGGTCACCTGGAGTTCACTGCCCCCTGATCCTCCTGAACATGAGGTGGAGCTTGTTGGACCTCCTAGCCAAGTGGCAGACACTGGCTTTGGTGGCCACAGGGGGAGGCCCATGCGACAGAGGCATATGCTGAGGCCTGCTGGTGGAGGAGGCAGTGCCTTTGAAGATGCTATTGACCACTTGGCCACAACCAGCCAGATACCTGGTGGCGGGGGGCGTCTCCTGAGACAAGCCAGCCTGGATGGCCTCCAACAACTCAGGGATAACACGGGCCACAGGAGGGACCCTCTGGTCCAGCTACCCCGTCCAGCTGCCCTCATCAACTCCAAATCCCTCTCTGAGCCCTTGCTGAACTCCCCAGACCCACTGCTCTCCTCCTTTTCCCACCCTGATTCCCCATCTTCCTCATCTCCACCATCCACCCAAGAGGCCTCTCCCACTGGTGACATTGCTGTAGGATCTCCCTTGATGCAAGAGGTAGGCTCCCCAAAAGACCCTGGGAAGTCCCTGCCACCCCCACCCCCAATGGGCCTGCCTCCGCCCCAGGAGTTTGGCCGGGGTAACCCATTCATGCTCTTCCTCTGCCTGGCCATCCTGCTGGAGCACCGTGACCACATCATGCGCAATGGGCTGGATTACAATGAGCTGGCCATGCACTTTGACCGCCTTGTGCGAAAACACCACCTGGGACGCGTCCTGCGCCGGGCCAAGGCACTCTTCGCTGATTACCTGCAGTCAGAGGTGTGGGACTCTGAGGAGGGGGCTGAAGCCACAGCCCCATCTTGATTAGGCTTGCTCCAGCCCATCATCAGCACCGCCAGATCTCTATTCTTAGCTATGAGGGCCAACACATGAGACCCCCACCTTCTTGTCTGCCAGCCCTAGACCTATTGGAGCCTGGGGCCCTTCCTCCCCAGATTCACGTGTGTGGGGCATTGCTTTGGCACTGCCCCATGGAGGCCATGGCCTCGTTTTTCTGTTTTTTGTTGTTTTATTTTTAACAACTATACTTTGCACACATGAAGGCCATGTGGTCTGTGTATTTCTCTGCCCCCCTCCCTGGTCTTTGCTGTAGGTGGAGTTCCCAGGTGCTCCTTACCTGATGGAGCTGATATACTTCACTTGGTAGAGGGTGGCTCTGCTTCCCCAGTGGTGGGAAGAGTAGATGCGTAGAATCAGTTCTAGAAGGTGAGCCCAGGTTGGGAACTGCTTAAGGAAGGCCTGAATCTGTTTTTTTTGGTACATCCTTCTGCTGGTAAAGGTCTGTATTATGGCTGTGAATGTATGTTTTCTGGATGGGCCCTTGAATGAGAGATGAGAGAGAGAGTCCCTGGCTCAAAAAGGGAAAGCTATTACCAAGATTGGGAAGTATGAGCTACTTAGAAATGCTGGGTAGCCACCCCTGGTGTTCCACATGTCACCATTTCTAGGATCTAGACCTGTCTCTGTCTTATGCAGTAATGCTGGCTGCTCTGGGCATGGGTCTAAGGCTCCTATTCCTCTTTTTAAATGTCAGACAGGTAATGTACCAATGTTATAATGAGCTTTGTGGCAGGCACATCTCACATGTGAGCATGAAAGCCCAATCAACACACTTAAAAAACTAAACTAGAACTAAAAAAGGGTCTAAGTCTCCTTCTATTACTATAACTTGCTTTGGAGCCAGTTTTAGGGACTGTGGCCTTGCCATTCCTAAGGCCCTATTCTGGATTTTCTACTCCTGGGTACTCTTCTTAACCATTTCAGCAATAGAAACCATTTATTTGCCTTTTCTATCCCACTAACATGGACAAACAAATCAAGCACTGATAAAACCCAGGCCCTAAAAGAAGTCACCTGCTTATTTGGAGGATAATGATCTTTTTCCCCACTGATCTCAGAAGGTGGGATTTTCTCACAGGCTGGGTGCTGACCTCCACAAAGGAGGTGACAGATGATGAGTGAGGTAACTGGGGTCCTCAGGTCGTGGCTCAGCCATGCCAGGTTCTCCTATTCCAAGTACTAACCAGACCTGACCCTGCTTAGCTTCTGAAATTAGATGAGATGGCGTGTTCAGGGTAGTATGGCCATAGACCATGCCAGGTTCTGGCCAGGAGTTGTTGCACTAGGCAGTACAGCCAGAGATGAGGAGGCATAGGGCAGCCATCCTCTCATCTGTCTCCCCCAAGAATGCCATATAAAGCTGGGGATGACCCTTAAAAGGCTCCTATAACCTCCTAATATTGGAGGGGAAGCTGACCATTCTGCAGATAATGGCTCAGTCACTTGAAAAGCAGGGCAAGATCATTCTGTGTCTAGGATGCTCAAATACTGTGGGTCTAACAAGTGCACTCTGTGGTTAAGGAGCTCAGGCTCCCCCAGGTGGCCTTCCTAGATATGCAGGTATCTGGCCCTCTGAGGACCTGAAATGTCCCTTTTGTCAGTAACCAACTGACACCCTCTGGGATGTGTTCTATAATTAATGAGTCCAGGTATTTGAAGGGCCAGACAAGCCAATTCTGTGGGTGGTGGCTTGTGACCTCTGAGCACCAGAAGAGTCCTTTTCTGTGAAAAGGAGGCTCAGATACCCTGAAGAGCAGAAATCTGTATTATTTCTGTAGGAAACCTGGGGCTTCTGGCTCCTGCCAAGATGGTAGACAGCACAAGACACTGATTCCCTTACTTGAAACCAACCTGGAGAAACTACAAAGGGAAACGTGAGTTCCACAAACTGCAGTATAGCTCTGAGAGACCCCTGGGGAAATGGAAGGCTGTCTTTAACTGGTATGTGTTTTGAGGAGCAGATAGCCAGAGGCAGCAAAAAGAAGATAGGGGAAAGATGTAAATTATGGCTCTTACCTCACCCCCATGTTGCCCTGGGAAGGTCCTTGTCTGGCCCCCTCACTGCGGAAATCAAACAGTTCACTGGTACAAGTGTCAGGGGGTCTAGTATCAGGGCAACAAGACCCCTCCTGGGGGAATAAATAGGCAGCCAGAGGCAATCATTCCTCCACCACTCCCACTCCAGACACCAGGGCTGGTAGATTACACCTATGGAGACTGCCTTGTCTTAAAGTTGCCTTCCTCTGAAGGGTTAAAGATGAGCGCGCGCGCACACACACACACACACACACACACACACACCCCAACCACCCCACCACTAGGGGATTGTCAAGTTCTGCAAGAGCAAGTGGGAGTGATAACTGCTCCTGTGGTGCCTGGGACTGTCCAGCCTCTGCTTAGCTCCCAGACATCCCTTTACCCCTCAAGCTCCAGGTAATCAAGCAGACTTTCCTCAATACATTTTTCCAGCCAGGGCAGCTGATAACTTCAGGGAAATGTGAATTCATTGCCAAAATAACTAGACATTGGGGCAGTATAACCATCACCACAGAAAAGCTGGGCATATTAGTTATCTGTTGGTCTGTAATAAACTGCTCCCAAACTTAGCCACTTAAAATATCACAGGCAGCCAGGCTTGGTGGCTCAGCCTGTAATCCCACGCCTTTGGGAGGCTGAGGTGAGTAGATTGCCTGAGCCCGCAGGTTTGAGACCCACCTGGGCAACTTGGCGAGACCTCATCTCTACAGTAAATCAAAATGAGCCGGGTGTGGTAGCGTGCACCTGTAGTTCCAGCTACTTGGAAGGCTGAGGTGGAAGGATCGCTGGAGCCCAGCAGGCCGAGGCTGCGGTGGCCGGGAGCGGCCACTGCACTCCAGTCTGGGTGACAGAGTGAGACTCCAACTCAAATAATATATATATATATATCACAGGCCAAGCATGGTGGCTCAGCCAGTAATCCCAGCACTCTGGGAGGTCGAGGCGAGAGGATTGCCTGAGCCCGGGGGTTCGAGACCAGCCTGGGCAACTTGGTGAGACCTCGTCTCTACAATAAATCACACACACACACAAAAACTAGCCGGACGTGGTGGCATGTGTCTGTAGTTCCAGTTACCTGGAAGGCTGAGGCGGAAGGATAGCCTGAGCCCAGCAGGTTGAGGCTACAGTGGCCGTGCCACTGCCCTCCAGCCTGGGCGACAGTGTGACTCCAACTCAAAAAATAAAATATCACAGTTTCTCAGGGTCAGAAATCTGGGAGCAGCTTAGCTGGGTGGTTTTGACTCAGACTCTCTTCTGAAGTATCAGTCAAATTGTCAGCCAGGACTGTAGTCAGCTGAAGCCTTGACTTGGCTGATGGACCCACTTCCAACATGGCCCACTCACACGGCTGATGGCAGAAGCCTTCGATTTCTTACCACCTGAACTTCTCTATGGAGCTTCTCACACCAAGTGATCCAAGGTGAGAGACTATGACCAAGACAAGCTGCAATGTCTATTATAGCTTAATCTCAGGAATGACACACCATTGAACCAACCCTAATACAACATGGGAGGGGACTATGCAGGGTATGAATACCCAGAAGCAAGGATCACTAGGGCTATATTGAAGGCTGGCTCCTATACGTATAATATCTGAAGCAGAAGCATTGGGACAGCACATGAGGATTTTTTTTTTTTTGAGTCAGAGTCTCATGTCACCCAGGCTGGAGTGCAGTGGCACACACATGGCCACTGCAGCATCAATCTGCTGGTCTCAGGTGATCCTTCTGCCTCAGCCTTCCAAGTAGCCAGAACTACAGGCATGCACCACCACGCCCAGCTAATTTTTATGATTTATTGTACAGATGGGGTCTTACCAAGTTGCCCAGGCAAGGAATTTTAAATGAGCATAATAAGACATAATTTTAGAATATAAAACCAGAAATAGATATTATTGAAAGGACCCCCAAAAATGTTAGGTGTATGATAGTAGAAGAAAAAAAAAGCTGCCATAAATGGAAAATATGGAATGTCATAACTAAGTCCTAATATAATAGTAGTTAGAAAAATATTTAAAACACAGGGACCATCAATGGATTTTTTTTTTCCTAGTTGGAGTCTCACTCTTGTCGCCCAGGCTGGAGTGCAGTGGCACACTCACAGCCACCGCAGCCTCGACCTGCTGGGCTTAGGCTATCCTTGCGCCTCAGCCTTCCAAGTAACTGGAACTACAGGCACGCACCACCATGCCTGACTAATTTTTTTTTTAATTTATTGTAGAGATGAGGTCTCGCCAAGTTGCCCAGGCTGGTCTTGAACCCCTGGACTCAGGCTATCCTCTCACCTTGGCCTCCCAAAGTGCAGGGATTACAGGCTGAGCCACTGTACCTCGCCAGATTTTTTTTTTTAATCCAGCAATATACAAACACAAAGATTTAGAAATGTTGAAAATGAAGGCCAGGTGCAATGCTTCACACCTGTAATCCCAGCAGTTTAGGATGCTGAAGCAGGAAGATTGCTTGAGCCTAGGAGTTCGAGACCAGCCTAGGCAACATAGCAAGACCTTGTCCTTATAAAAAAAATAAAAAAATTAGCCAGGCATGGTAGCACATACCTGTGGTCCCAAGTATTTGGAAGGCTGGGATGGAAGGATTTCCTGAGCCCAGGAGGTCAAGCCTGCAGTGAGCTGTGATTGTGCCATTGCACTCCAGCCTGGGTGACAGAATGAGACCCTGACTCAACAAGTTGAAAATGAAAGGATAAAGAAGGGATATAGCAAAAAGCCCAAAGAAAGCTGAGATAGCCATCCTAATAGCTAACAAAATAAAATTGTAGACTAAGGTCACCAAGCACAAAAAAGAGCATATACTCATTGACAAGAAAGATATATCTACCAAAAACATATTCCTAAGAAGCCCTGAACAATACATTTTAAAGCTTAATATATATAGTAATATATAACCAAATATATGTGTATATATATGAGGGGGGACCCAAAACCCTAGAATTTATTTGTAAAAAATTATGTATTTATTCTTGCATGTTTAAACTTTAGTCATCTTCAAAATACTCTCTGATGCAATACATCTATTGGGACATTTTTTCCATTGCTCAGAACAGTTTTTGAATTCATCAATTTTGATGCCTTTTAGTCCTTCTGCCATTTTTTGTTTCATCTCTTCTACATTGGAAAAACATTTTCCTCTGAGAACTTTTTTATCCAGGGAAACAACAACAACAACAAAGTCACTTGGGGTGATAGAGTGAATAGGGAGGGTGGGACACGTGGGGTCATGCTGTTTTTAGTAAAAAAAAAAAATTGCTGAACACTCAGCTCAATGTGGGCAGGAGAGCAGGTGGGCTCATAAATCACCCATCATGAAATGGGCAAACGCGCTGAAAGACATTCCAAAAAAAATTTCATGGAAGCTGAAGGTGGTACACTGATGCCAATGGGTTCCCAGAACACTTACCTAGATGAACCTGTCCTCTAAAAAATAATTCTGGTTCTTTTTGGATCCCCCCACATTTACATATACATATACATATATCACATCATCAGTATAGCCCTCCACTTAACAAATGGAGGCCTGGTGCAGTGACTCATGCTTGTAATCCTAGCACTTTAAGAGGCTGAGGCAAGAGGACTGCCTGATCCCAGGGATTCAAGACCAGCCTGAGCAACTTAGTGAGACCTCATCTCTACAAGAAATCAAAAAATTCGCCAGGCATGATGGTGCACACCTGTAGTTTCAGCTAATTGGAAGGCTGAGGCAGAAGGATTGCCTGAGCACAGCAGGTCAAGACTGCGGTGGCCATGAGTGTGCCACTGCACTCCAGCCTGGGCAACAGAGTGAGAGACTCTGGCTCAAAAAAAAAAAAGAAAGAAAGAAGACTCCTTTTATGTTTGAACTTAACAATTACAAAAGTAGACCATGCTAGGGCACAAAGGAAGCCTCAGTAAACTCAGAAGTATCAATATTAAGCATGTTCTCTGACCATATGCAATAAAATTGGCAATAACATAAAGCTAAAAAAAACAGCTATCATTTTGTGGAAACTAACATTACTAAATAACCCTTGGATAAAAGAAGAAATCGCTGGGCATGGTGGCTCACACCTGTAATCCCAGCACTTTGGGATGCTGACGCAGGAGGATAGCCTAAACCCAGGAGTTTGAGACCAGACAACATGGCGAGACCTTGTCTCTACAATAAATTTTTTTTTTAAATTAGCTGGATGTGGTGGCACATGCCTGTAGTTCCAGCTACTTGGAATGCAAAATACAGAACAAAAGGAAAGAATGCAAAAATACAGAACGAAAGGAAAATTACAGGCACAAAAAAAGTAAGCTAATACATTTGAAAACATAGATGAAAGATATGAACTTCTGGAAAATTGTAAACGTACTCAACTCAATGCAAAAAGAAATAGGAGACTTGGATGGGTGTAGTGGCTCACGCCTGTAATACTAGCACTTCGGGAGGCAGAGGCAGAAGGATTGCTTGAGCCTAGAAGATAAAGACCAGCCTGAGCAACATAGTGAGACGTCGTCTCTACAAAAAAAAAAAAAAAAAATAGCCAGGTGTGGTGGTTCATGCCTGTAGTCCCAGATATATGGGAGGCTAAAGAGGGAGGGGTGCTTGAGCCCAGGAGTTCACGGCTTCAGTGAGCCATGCTTGTGTCACAGTACTCCAGCATGTGTGACAGAGTGAGACACCAACTCAAAAAAAAAAATTGAAAACATAGATGAAGCCGGCTCAGTGGCTCAGCCTGTAATCCACGCCTTTGGGAGGCTGAGGTGAGTGGATTGCCTGAGCCCGCAGGTTCGAGACCTGCCCGGGCAACTTAGCGAGACTTCATTTCTACAATAAATCAAAAAATCAGCCGGGCATGGTAGCACATGCCTGTAATTCCGGCTACTCGGAAGGCTGAGGCGGAAGGATCGCCGGAGCCCAGTAGGTCAGGCTTCGGTGGCCGGGAGCGGCCACTGCACTCCAGTCTGGGCGACGGAGTGAGACTCCAACCCCCCCCCGCAAAAAAAGAAAAGAAAGCATAGATGAAGACGGGCTTGGTGGCTCAGCCTGTAATCCCAGCACTTTGGGAGGCTGAGGCGAATGGATTGCCTGAGTCTGAGGGTTCGAGACTCGCCCAGGCAACTTGGTGAGACCTCATCTCTACAATAAATCAAAAATTACCAGGGTGTGGTAGCATGCACCTGTAGTCCCAGTTACTTGGCAGGCTGAGGCGGAAGGATCACAGTAGCCCAGCAAGTTGAGGCTGCGGTGGCCAGGAGCAGCCACTGCACTCCAGTCTGCAACAGAGTGAGATTCCAACTCAAAAAAAAAAAAAAGATGAAAGGCATAAGTCTCTGGAAAAATTAAAATGTGCTCAACTTGATACAAAAAGAAATAGGAAACAAGTATAACAATAAGTTTTAAGAAAAATTAAAATGGCAGTCAAAGATACTCTATCTCATTGGAACAAATCGCTTCAGGCCCAGACGTAGATGGTTTTGAGATTGTAGTTCTATCAAACTTTCAAGGAACTGTTAATTCTCATCTAATACTAATTGTTCCAGAAAATAGGAAAAGAGCAAAAGCTGTCCAGCTAAGTAATAGACCCACTTGGCTTAGGAATATAGATGCAAAAATTCTAATAAAATATTAGCTACCTGAATTCAACAATGCATTTTTTAAAAATCACAAGGGCTGGGCACAGTGACTCACATCTGTAATCCCAGCAGGAGAATCACTTGAGGCCAGGAGTTCAAGACCAGCCTAGGCAATATAGTGAGACTCCATCTCTACAAAATAAATAAATAAAATAGTTAAAAATTTAAAAATCAGTTATTCAGGATGAATTATGAATAAATAAAAATCACAAGTAGGGTTTATCCCAGAAATGCAAACATGATCCAGATTAGAAAATTAGTGAATGTAATTAACCACATTAATAAAATCAATGAGAAAATCATATGATAGTCTCAAAGCAGAAAAGGATTTGACCTGCTTCTGACATTTAAAAAGGAACTCTTAGCAAGCAAAATAAAGGTTACATGATAAAACCTTACAACAAAAATGCCTAATAGAAAATTTTAAAATGCAGCCGGGCACAGTGGCTCATGCCAATAATCCCAGCACTTTGGAAGGCAGAGGCAAGAGGATTGCCTGAGTCCATGGGTTTGAGACCAACGTGGGCAACATAGTGGTCTCTACAATAAATTTTAAAAATTAGCTGGGTGTGGTGGCACGCACCTGTAGTCCCAGCTACTTGGAAGGCTGAGGTGGAAGGATCGCCTGAACCCAGCAGGTTGAGGCTGTGGTGGCCATGAGCATGCCACTGCAC
>NW_006994758.1:293521-304407 GCF_000164805.1 Carlito syrichta
AAAAAAAAAAAAAAAAAGCAGGAAAAAGAGAAGGATATTCACTCTCAATACTACTATTTAATATAAAACTTGCTGATGCTATAAAGAAAAAAAGAAAATGAGGTATAAGTTGTGGCAGGAATTGGTAAAACTCATTTGTAAATGGTATGCATGACTACCTTAAAGAACTAACAGAATGACAAGAAAAAATAATCGGATTAATAAGGTTTTCAGCAAGGTTTTCCAACATAAGATCAGCCTGTAAAAATCAAAAGCATGTCTCTACACCAGCAATAACCAACAAGAAAATAAAGTAGGAATGAATTGTATCATTACAATAAACCTCTATTAAAAATTTAAACTCCAAAACAGAAATAGATGATCTGAATAAAAGGACAGACATATCATGCTCTTTTCTGGGGAGATTTTGGTGAGGTAATAATTATCTATTGGAAGCAAATTACCCCAAAACTTATTGGCTTAAAACAAGAAACATTTATATCGCATGGTTTCGGAGGGTCAGTATTCCAGAAGTGGCTTAGCTGGGTGGTTCTGGCTCAGAGTCTCATGAGGTTACAGTCAGGATGTCAGCCAGGACTACAATTACCTGAAGGCTTGGATCCACTTTTTTTTTTTTTGAGTTGGAGTGTCACTCTGTTGCCCAGGCTGGATTGCAGTGGTGGCCACCATGGCCTCCAACTGCTGGACTCAGGCAATCCTTCTGCTTCAGCCTTTTAAGTAGCTAGAACTACAGGCATGTGCCACCATGCCCAGCTAATTTTTTTATTTATTGTAGAGACAAGGTCTTGCCCAGGCTGGTCTCAAACGCATGGACTCAGACAATCCTCTTGCCTCCACCTCCCAAAATGCTGGAATTACAGGCGTGAGCCACCATGCCCAGTGGGATCCACTTTTAAGAAGGTTTGCTCACATGGCTGTTGGCAGGTGGCCTCAGTTTCTTTCCACCTGGGTTACTCCATAGGGCTGCTTGTGACATACCAGCTAACATCCTGCAAAGTGAGCAATCTGCATGACAGAGCAGGAAGCTGAAGTGCCTTTTGTGACCTGGTCTTGGAAATGACACACTATCATTTCTGCCTCATTATGTGCTTTACAAGTGAGTCACCAGTTCAGCCCACACTCAAATGGAAGTTAGACTCAAACTCTTGACAGGAACAGTATTAGAGTATCATATCCTGAAACCTCCTCAGTTAATGTTATTCAGATGTTATTTCTAAATCTATAAATTCAATACAATCCCAAGAAAACTTCCATGACTTTTTTTTAAGAACTGCAATACACTTACATTAGACTTTAAAATATTAAAGGTCATGGATAGCTAAGCTAGCCTTCAAAAGGAAGAGTTATTATGGGGACTTGCCCATTAGATATTGAGACATACTAAAGGTCTTAGTAATTAAAGAAAAGAGCCTGATATTGGCCCAAGAGTTGAGAAGCAGACCAATAGTAAAAGAAACAAAAATAGCTCAGAAATTGGGTGCAGTATCTTGTACCTATAATCCTGTGACTCCGGAGGCTGAGGCCAGGAGTTCAAGACCAGCCTGGGATCATCTCTAAACAAAATAAAAAATAAAAAATAAAACCCCAAATAAAAAACAGCTCAGAGACAGAGCCTATGGAACTTAATATATGAGAGAGGTGGTAACACACACAAACAAGGATTGGGTGGTTGCCTAATGGGACATCTGGCTCATCTGAGAAAAAATCAGATCTCTATCTCACACTATGTACAAGAAAAATCTGTACATGGATTAAAGACCTAAAATGTGAGAGCAAAACTATAAAGTTAATAAAAGGAACTAAGAGCATCTTGTGACTTAGGGGAAGAGAATGACTTTTGTTTTTTTGAGTTTGAGTCTCACTCTGTCATCCAGGCTGAATTGCAGTGGCATGCTAACAGCCACTGCAACCTCAACCTGCTGAACTCAGGTGATCCTTCCACCTCAGCCTTCCAAGTAGCTGGAACTACAGACTACTTGGAATAATTTTTTGATTTTAATTATTCCAATCAAATAATTTCAATTGTAATAATTTTTTGATTTCATGTAGAGATGAGATTTCACCAAGTTGCCCAGGCTAGTCTTGAACCCCTGGGCTCAGGCAATCCTCTTGCCTCCTCCTCCCAAAGTGCTGGGATTACAGGTGTGAGCCACTGCCCCCAGCCGAGAACAATTTCTTTAAAAGCACAGACCATGCCGGCTTGGTGCCTCAGCCTGTAATCCCGCACTTTGGGAGGCTGAGGTGAGTGGAATGCCTCAGCCCGCGGGTTCAAGACCCGCCTGGGCAGCTTGGCGAGACCTCATCTCTACAATAAATCAAAAACTAGCCGGGTGTGGTAGCGCATGCCTGTAGTTCCAGCTACTTGGAAGGCTGAGGCGGAAGGATTGCCAGAGCCCAGCAGGCCGAGGCTGCGGTGGCTGGGAGCGGCCACTGCACTCCAGTCTGGGCAACAGAGTGAGACTCCAACTCAAAAGTAAATAAATAAATAAATAAAAGCACAGACCATAAGGAAAAAAAGAATTGATTATATCAAAACTAAAGATTTTTATTCAACGAAGGTTACAACTCTCAAAGTTAATAATAAATGCCAGAGCCAGAGAGGCTATTTCCAACACCTAAGGGATTAATAATTAGACAATGTGAGGAACCCCTGAAAAGCAACAGGAAGAAAAATATGGGAACTGGCCCAACGGGAGTATGGATGAGTAGCACACCGTACTCTGTGTGTAAATATAATCGGTGTTGGGGGTGGGGCAGACCATTGAAAGGCTGGACAAGTCCATTCCATTGATAAGAAATTTAGAGTCTCTGAGGGCAAACTAACCCATTCTTCCTTGATGGGGAGCTCAGAAATGAAAAATCTGTCAAATCCATTTATTGTAAAGGTATTTTGCACACTGAAGGTTAGACAAGACCACACTGTGAGACTGAGCACTGTGGCTCACGCCTGTAATCCTAGCACTTTGGGAGGCTAAAATGGGAGGATCACTTGAGGCCAGGAGTCTGAGACCAGCCTGGGCAACAAAATGAGACCGCATCTCTACAAAAAATAAATAATAAAAATAAATTAGCGGGGTTGGTGGCAGAAGCCTATAGTCCCAACTTCTCAGGAAGCTGAGGCAGGAAGATCCCTTGAGCCCAGGAGTTCGAGGCTGCAGTAGGCTACAATTGCGCCACTGCGCTCCAGCCTGGGCGACAGAGCAAGTCTGTCTCTAAAATAAATAAACAAATAAAAAAGACCAAATTGTGGGCAGTGGGCTCAGACACTAATTTCTTTGAATAAGTCCATTGTGTAGTGTGAAAGCCCTTTCTGTGAGTCAAGGATTCAGCTACTCTTGAGTGACAGCAAAAATTGTTCTGTGGATTGGGATTTACACCCTCTGAAGACTGGACCATCCTGTTTTGTAGAAGGCCTCTCAAGCAGTTTACTGGTGGAACAATCAAGGCGCTGCCTTTACAGGGCAGTCAGATAAGGATGAGGACTGAAATCAGAGATGAAAAGGAAGAACGCTACGGAAAAGGGTCCGTGACATTGCTAGATAGGTAAAAAGTAGGTGTCACGGACGCTGAAAACGTAGGATCTGACGTCAAGGACTGTGATGACATCAGGGTCAGTGGTGAATAAAATGTCGGGCCCTTGGGGGGTATGAGGTTAGAGGACTAGAACGCAAAGGAAGTGGACATCAGAATGTCGGCAGCGACCTAGAAAAAGACGACTGCGATGGTGAGGGAATCAGATCCAATGGAGGAAATGACGTCAAGACGGGAGGGTAGCGTTAGGAACGGAAAGGGATATGAGCGCGAGAAGGTTAGTGCGCGGAAGGGATGAAGACGGCTCGGCCAATGTGTGGGATGCTGACGTTAGGGTGTGCCAATTGCACAAAAGTCGCCTCCATTCCCGGAAGCGCGCAGAAAGCATTGCTCCCTTCGCTCTGCCGTCCCTTCCTCTCCCCGCTCCGCCCCCTCGCTGGCCTCAGCCAATGAACACGCACGGCAGTGCGCGCTGGGGGGACGTTCTGTGACGTGTCCGCTACGTACGCTTTATCAATCGTCTTCCCGCGCGGTAGCCTCCCTGTTCTCTCCGGTCCTTAGAGCTCGCTGTCTGTCCGGCTCTTTTGCTTTTTAACTTCCAGGTAAGCTGCTTATGTCCTGCGGTGCGGCCGCTCCCTGCCTCACTCTCATGCGCCGCGCCGGCCCGAGCAGGGGGCGCCAGAGGGGAGAGTAGCGGCCGCTGACACGTAGGCTTGGGCTTCTCTGGGGCGGGCGGGTCCCGGGCTCGGAGGTGGAACATTTCGGTTGATGGGAAGCTGAGGCGTCTTGGCCGAGTGCGAAGAGCACCAGGAGGGGCTGGCGGCGTCGGTGACCGTCGTGACCACGCGGCAGCCGATATTTGCTGCCCTTCTTTTCCCACGTGACCGCCGCCATCTTGTTTTGCGGCGCAGAGGGAACGCAAGGGTGCCCTGGGCTTGCGCCGTAGCACAAAATGACGGGCGTGGTGGCGGAGGATGTTGTGGGCATGCGCGACGGTGGCCCCCAAATGGCGACTGCGCGGGGCCGGCCCCGCCCCGAGGATTCCCGCCTTTTCAGCTTTCCTCCCGAGTCTCTGTTTAGTTACTCTTTATTTTTTCCTTTCTTCTGTTTTCTGCCTCTCTTCACCCTTTTTCTTGAGTTCTCAAATCGCTTCTTCCTCTCCCTACTTCGTTATTTCTGCCACCCTTCTCTATATTCTCCCCACAGGACTCGAACTCACAGCCATGTCTTCTGAAGAAGGAAAGCTCTTTGTGGGAGGGCTCAACTTTAACACCGATGAGCAGGCACTGGAAGACCACTTCAGCAGCTTTGGCCCTATTTCTGAGGGTGAGGCAGGGGCCAGACCCACGATGGGGACAAGTGAGGGGAAGTCAGGGACTCGTGCATTTTAAGGAACATTAAGAGAAAAGTCAGGGCACTGAGCCTTCAAATTCTCCTTTTCTTCCTAAGCCTAAGGTGTCCCAAATTTTGCTTTCAGGATTGGTGGGAGGTGTTGGTTCTCCCTCCCCACCCCTGTCCCCTTTTCAGGCCACCCCTTGCCACTTACCTTTTCTGGTGCTAACTGATCCACATTGCTCCATCTCTCCCTTCTCCAGTGGTTGTTGTCAAGGACCGGGAGACTCAGCGATCCCGGGGTTTTGGCTTCATCACCTTCACCAACCCAGAGCATGCCTCAGATGCCATGAGAGCCATGAATGGAGAGGTGAGGCCTCCTACCTGCAGAGGGGTCCTGCCCCCATCTGCCATCTCCTCCATTCTTTCTGTTTTTCCCCTCTATGTCTGCTAGGGGCAGCGCGGCCACCAAACCCCGCAGTGCCCACTCACAGGAGCATGACTGCCTTCTGTTCTAGGGGGTGGAGGGCAGCGGCAGACAGAGCCGGGCTGCCTGGGAGGCGACGACTGGTCCTGCATGAGGCCGAGAAGCCACCCGTGGATGGTTGACCTGCCTTGGGCTTAGGTAGTAGAGTCTGCAGACCTGTGGGCCTGGCCCGGAGAGGACCTCGTGAGTCTTCTGGGATGGACTCTGAAGCCTCAAACCAAGAGAGGTGTCAATCTAGCCCTAATAGTCGGGCAGCTTAGAGGAGTGGGGAGGAGAACTCAGCCTGAGTTCAGTCAAGATGTAAGTAGTAGCAGGGGGAACATGGTGGATTCAGGTCATTTTGTGGGATCCTGTAGCTCCTGATGAAGCCATTTTGTCCAAGGAGCTTATTCTGGAACATGGCACCCAGAACCTGGTGCCCAGCAGGAATTTCTGGGCCCTTTTGCCCACTTGCCCATGCCCACTCTTAACTTACCACTGCCCTGACTGACCACCAACCCATCCTCCTTGTGTCTCCCTCCCATACCTAGTCCCTGGACGGTCGCCAGATCCGTGTTGACCATGCAGGCAAGTCTGCCCGGGGAACCAGAGGGGGTGCTTTTGGGGCCCGTGGTCGTGGCTACTCTAGAGGTGAGTGCAGTGGTAAGTTTGATCGTGGGGCGAGAGGGAGAGTCACCTGCTCGTGGCCTGTGTGGACAACTACCATTTATCTGCTGTAGGTGGTGGGGACCAAGGCTATGGGAGTGGCAGAT
Source organism: Carlito syrichta (assembly GCF_000164805.1). Taxonomy (NCBI): domain Eukaryota; kingdom Metazoa; phylum Chordata; class Mammalia; order Primates; family Tarsiidae; genus Carlito; species Carlito syrichta. The sequence continues at coordinate 299,624 of NW_006994758.1, forward strand.
ATGACAGCCGACCTGGAGGATATGGATATGGATATGGACGGTCCAGAGACTATGGTGGCAGGTGGGTAGCCAGGGAGTTGGAGTATTTTGTTGTCATTTCCCTCAAAAGGTCTGCTGCCCAGGTGCTCATATCCATAGTTTAATATCTGTATAAATTTTATGCCTTAAAATTGTGCTTGCTACATATAATATTTAAAATAATTGTTTTACACATCCAAAGTTCATATTAAGATATAACGAAATGTTACTTATACAATTAATGTTTTTTTTAAATTGTGTATTTTTTTCTAGAAACCAGGGTGGTTATGACCGCTACTCAGGAGGAAATTACAGAGACAATTATGACAACTGAGATGAGACATGCACACATAATGTAGGTAAGACTTGGCTATTGGCACTGAGCAGACTCCTGTTCATATAACCCTGTCATGACCCTCTCACCTTTTCTTCTGGCCAGACTGCTTGACATTTCTCCTGCCCTCATACTTCACCCTGCCAGCCCACCAAACACCATTCCTAGGCCTCCCTTGCTCTCAGGTGCATGTCAGGTCTAGTCTGCTTGGGGGAGGAGGTGATCTGAAAACCCATCTCCTGTTGTCCTCTACTCTTGGTATGGGGTGGAGAAGATGAAGGGATGTCCCTGTTGCCCAGCCCTCAGCATCTTTATCAACTCTAGTGAGCTTGTTGTCAGCCTGTTTCTTCCTGACATCACAATTCTCCCCCTTCTTACTGTTCTCAGATACACAAGGAATAACACTTCTGATCCAGGATCGTCCTTCCAAAATGGCTGTATTTATAAAAGATTTTTGGAGCTGCACTGAAACATCTGTTTTTATTACACCAACTTCTATTTTTCAATTGCGCTCCCAAGGTAGCTTATTAAAGACCTTTTAGAAAGCTCCATGTGTTTTTAAAATTTTTCTCTCCCATTTAAAGACAAATTCTAGGACATTTGTAGAGTCTGGGTATTTTTTCTTTGATGAGTTTTTTAGTTTAGGATCTCAGGATTATTGGTTCTAGCAATAATGGGTTCTGGCAAGTTTGGCCAGACTGATAAAAATTAATGTGTATCAAGGGACATTTAAGAAAATTCTGTATACAATGTTTATTATGGTTATGAAGCAATTTCAAAATGTACCTATAAGAAATCTGCATCAAGAACATGATTACCTAGGGGCGTTTTTTTACTCAAGATCACCAACCTGGTTATATAGAAGAGCTTCTTAAAAATGTATGTGAATGTCATTTTTTTAAAATACTGGAAAAAAATATTCTGTTGTGTCTCATATAGTGTTTAGGATGTCCTTCACGGAGCTGATTAAAAAGTTGAAACCTGAAAACAAGCTGCTTTTTCCTTACTCACCTACTTTGCAGATCAGTAGGAGGGAGGCTTGGAGAAAGTTTGGTAGCGGGTGGGCAGGGACTGCCAAAAGGATAGGTAAGGCGCCTCAAGTTTCACAGTTTGGTTGAGTTTGGGATTGGTTTGGTGTAAGATATGGGTACAGGTGAAATCTACTTCTGAGTGGAACTGGGTTTCCTGAGATAGGGTCTCTTGGTCCCGTTGTCAGATCAGTGTTTGAATTTGAGTCTCCCTAGTTTGAGCATTAGGTGGGCCCTCTTCTCACAGGATTGTTCTGAAAATTTTTAAGCACCTAACCTCATGACATGAGTTAAAACCTGTCATAGTGGTGCCAGTTCATTCCTTCACCTGAAATGATAGGAGTTGGGGAGAGGTACACTTAACTCATCTGTGTGGTAAGGGACATGGGAGAAACCTGGTTTGAAAATAGTCCTAAGAGCTTGGGCTATATCCAGACTCTAGGATTCAAATTGGGGCTCTGTTGCTTCCCAGCTAATTGACCTTAGGTAAGCAAACCTCAGTCTCATGCATTTTACCTTTTCTGTGAAGGGTTAAATGAATAGGTATATAAAGCCGTTGAGAACAATTGGCAAAGCTCTTGTCACATGGATTCAATTTTTTGGTGTGTTGGGTGGTAAGGTGGTGATGGCTTGTTTTTAATCTGATTTTGTACCACTAGTTGGTCTTAGTTCCCCAGTTCTATTTGTTCCTTTAGTTATGTGTTTTTTTAGTAGTTTTATTGGGACCCATGGGTGTTATCCTGGTTACAATTGGAACAAAAAAATCTGTTTATAGCTTTTTCACCTGGCTAGTATTGAGCCAGGTTACCACAAGGTTGCAAATTCCAGAGCATTCTTATCCTACACTACCTTAATCGTCTTTCGGGGGGTATGAAGCACTGTATTATGAGTCCCAGTCCTGGAGACCTGACTCCTGGGTGTCTCAGCTAGTTGGGACAGGCCCCAAGGCCCCTTCTTCCTCCCACCCAAACAGTCATGAATTTGCTTTGGCAGGTGGATGGAGACTCAGGAACTTCCCAGACTTCTGCCTCGCCCACTGAGCCAGTCCCAGGTTATGGGGCATTGTGGCTAACCCCCCACCAGGTGGGTACTTGGTCTGAGGAGGCATTCTGTTCTGGGCCTTTGGGGAGCCAAGGCAGTGGGAGCCAGCAGGCAGACCACCATTACTGCCTTGTTGGTGGGGGAGGGGGCAGGGAGGGTCCTCTGTTCCCTGCCTCAGGATGCTAATGTACCTCTTACCTCCTGTGTCTGAGGTGGGGTCCCATAATCCGCCATAGTATTTCTGCAACAAAGTGACCCTTGAGTGAGATCAATAAAGACTATAAATAGCATCAGGGGCCTTTCTGTATAACAGCTGTCAACCTTCTCTGCTTTCCTAATTTTAGGTGATTTGCAGCAGTCTAGCCTAGGGAGGCCCAGTTTCTTGCCTGGTCTCAGTGCAGTTCCAAAGTGCAGGTTCAAAGTGCCCTTTAAAGTGCTTGTTAGTCTCCTGCTTTGGTTTGTCTCCAGCACTCCATTACATGCTTCCCAAGAATCCATTGAGACCACAAAGGTACCTTGAGAACATGTGTCCAAGACCTGCAGGTATTTTATTTTCAAGACCTGGATCTTGTCTGTTGTGAAAATCTTGATACATCTTTTAAACAACTCACCCAAAATCCTTTCTCCAGGTCCAGAATAAATTATTAGATTGGCTTTCAGTTTTCAGTTTGACTTTCAAATCCCAAGCTCCACCCCTTACCTCACCTGGGCAGAAATTGCTTTTCAGAATTTGCTTAATTTCTTCTCTGCCTCAGTTTCAACATCTGAAAAGTGGAAATAATAGTGCCCACCTTACAGAGGGGCTAAGGGTATTAAATATAGAATGATTAAAAAATGGGCCAGGTTCATTATACTGCCCCCCACACCCTTGTCCCACATTCTGGACTGGGGGAGGTATAAGAAACTTTCAAAAAGTTTGGTTGCTGTGGATACTTCAGGTAGATAAAACATGGGTGACAGCTGGTGTTCATACCCTTCTTACCTGCCAAAGCCCCTCTGCAGCATTCCACCTGTTTCCAAGTTTGGTGTTAAGATCTGACCTGAGGCTTTTCATAACCTTGACCCTGGGAATATGCACACAGTGTACCACAAAGGTTAGTGTTTGGTTAAGAGGAGCTGTTCTGGATCCTATGGGGGTTGGGTCTTTTATAAAAACTGTGTGTACACAAGTTTAGGCTTCTACATTGTTCAGAATAATTCATGCCCTTATTTTCAATAAACATTTCTAATATCCTGTTGAAGAGTCTGTTTTTTAAAATACTTTATCCATTTACTCATTGTTCCCATGAAAGGACCGTATGTGCAAAGCATCCCCCAAATGTTAAAGGAACTTAGAAACCAAAGAACAGAGAAGACATTCCAGGTTGTCCCTAAAAGGTTAATTGGGAGAACTGTACAGAAGCGTTTTCGTGCCAGCAAGACAGGTCTTGGTAAAATTATTCCCCAGGCCCAGGGCTTATATATCGTAGGGGAAAAGGTGTGTCTGCTCCTACAGGACAAAGAACCATCTCAAAGAGGTGAGAATATTACGTTTACAACCTATAATTTGTGTGATAACATCAAGGTTGACATGTTCAGACACTAAGGACAGTAAAGTAGAAGTCAGGAGGTATTTGCGGAACTGGGGCTAATCAGAAACCAACCTGGTGGGTTGGCATCGTATATGGTGTTGCGACTGGTGTTATGGTGAAGGTTGGAAGATCAGCATGTGAGTCTGTCTTATAAAGACTTGTCCTCAAAAGGCCATTTGGTAGCTGGGTACAGTGCCTTACAGCTGTAATCCTCCCACGTCCTAAGATTGAAGCAAGAGGATTACCTGAGACCAAAGATTCTAGCCCAAAGTGAGGTTCCTACTCAAAGAAAAGGGACTAACTTTAAAAAAGTTGGTAAAGCAGAGGGCCTTAGAAGCGGGAGTTCAATAAAATTGCTACTTACCTTAGCAAAGAATGTATGGATATCCAAGCTTGTATGCAATGAGGTTTAACTCATGCAAAAACCTTTACTTAGGAAATGTACCTACTTGAGAAAGCAAATTCACCTACTCATCACCCAGCAAACTCCTATTTTCTTGAAGGTTCAGCAGGTACATGAAAACCATGTTTAAATATAAGTACGTCTGTCAATAATCACATTGTTAGCTAAATTAATGTCTATCTCTCGCTTGTTTTGAAAATCTTAGTAATTTTTTGGTGGAAACTTTTTGCATTAGCTTAATTTTTTGCCCAGTTTTTTTTTTGTTTTTTGGGTTTTTTTGAGTTGGAGTCTCACTCTGTCACCTAGACTGGAGTGCAGTGGCCACTCCCGGCCACCACAGCCTCGACCTGCTGGGCTCTGGTGATCCTTCCGCCTCAGCCTTACAGTAG